>NC_043748.1:2468237-2545737 GCF_902148845.1 Salarias fasciatus
ACACGCACACACAAACAAGTGTGTGAGCGTAATCTAGTCCTCACCCTGTCTCCTGTGGGTGTGTGTGGTTTGCTGTGCCAGTGAAATGAAAGCAGGCCTCTCTAATAACAGCGAATTTAATACCAGCACTAGTCCCTTAATGAGAGTGCCCTGTGTTTGCTCCAGGCTCATATCCGCAGCACCGGTGGGAGAGGAGGCGAGGAAGGAGGGAGATGTAGTTAAAATCTCCCATTAGCATCACCTCCAGGGCCGGCGTGCACGCTCCCCAGGCGGGCGGGGGTGGCGGGCCAGTCGCCCGTCCTCGCCTCTGCACAGCTGGAGCGCCCGGGATGGCGGCGTGCGCCGCCATTAATAACGTACAGAAATTACAGGGCCACTTATTAGAAAACAGCGTGACGCTGGAGATGGCATGAGGAACAATCTGCCACCGTAAAGGCGGGGGGGTTGGGGGGGGGGGGGTTCTTCAGAAACGGACGGGAACGATAAATGATGTAAAACACAGAAATAGCTGGTAAACTCTCTGTATCATCTGATGGCGGGTGAAGGACCTGGGAAGAAAAGATCAAAGAAGACTTGTGGGAGTGTGAAATCATTTCGAGAGTGTGTTTGAGCAAATTCGGTGGGCGTGTGTAACATCACATCGCGAGCGGGAGGTAGGAACACACACAGGGATAAAAACTCCACCGTCGACGACGGTCAAACTGTCACCCCGCTGTTCTTTATCGCAAATCAAGGAACAACAGCTAAACAAAAACAAACCGACGCAGTCATATCCGCCTTACCGGCCTCGGCGAGGTCCCCCGAGTGTTTGCTAAACAGAGCGATTGCGGTGGGAGATTTGAATATTTAATAGCAGGAAGAGATTGGAGAGGAGCAGCATCTGGGGAGAACAACAATCCGTTTGGACTCACTGGGCAAATGAGGGAAACTAGGCTGAGCTCATTGAGCCCGTCCCCGTGGTATTAATGAATTTTAAATGAATTTTAGGGAATAGCCATAAATACACTTGAATACCAGCGAGCGGGAGAGAGCGCCTCCGTGATTCATGCGGAGACAGAACGCCGGTGTCTTCGCTGTGAAGGTGCCCTGAAATGTTCAGCAGATAGACAGATGGAAGACTTACCAGGATTGGGGGAAAGAAAAGAAAAAAGAAAAAAAAACACCTCTCTGAGGTAGATTTGATAGAGACATTTATTCTCCAGCAGCTACTTGTATAATAGAAAATAGCCCGTTCCTCTGGGGTGCGTGCATTTCCAACTCAATATCTTCCTCACTCCAACACATCCATCACATCGTCCACTTACAGGGATCAAAGTCACCTACACATGTAAATTGAGTTTGTCGGAAACATGAGGGGAAAAAAAAAATTTAAAAAAAAGTTGCTCACCTAAAAACAAAATAAAAAGTGGGACGAGTCGTGAGATCTTTGGATGTGACCGGTGACAGACTCCCTGACACCTATTAAAAACATCAAAACACCAGCGGAGCACAACCCCAGCCATCACATGTCTTTAATCTCAGTCCAGTAATGTGCACGTTGCCATGGAAACTGTTTGGATTTTTTTTTTTTTTTTAATTGCGTTCAAATGCGATCCACCACATACACACAAACACGAACACACACACACACACATCGAGGAAAGGAGGAAAGGCCATGCACCTTCACATTTCATGTTCAAATTAAAACTTCTCACTTTTTAATAGTTATTTTGGAGCAAAAGCATGATGTTTGGGTACGAGTTACTGATGTGCTACATTAAAGGGTTCGTGTTTTTTTTCCCATTTAATTAGTGTTTTTCAACTTCCCGAATAAGTTTTAGCACATAAACTAAAATCTGAGTTTCCTTCAATATACAAAATAGTTGTTTTATACACATACACACACACACACATATATATATATATATATAGGCCTCTAAAGCCTCATTTGTACAACATTGTGAAGTGAAAACAGAAAACTTTCATTGTGTTTTCGGTGTCTGCCAACAACGGTGCCTGGAGCCACTGAAAAGGCAACTTTGCGAAAACTGCTTTCAAGGTGGAACTTTTTGAAAATGCTGTTCCCGCACATGATCAACACAGCTGGAGCAAATAGTTCGATAAATAACAACGTTTTCCTCCAGAGAGTCACAACTCTCAGTCCATGTACTCCTGGAACTTGGTAGTTTTATAGTTGAGAGTCTCTCGTTGTAAAAATCCAACTTGGTCATCTGACGTTCGACTGTCCGTCTGTGTATTCGCCATGGATACTCTAATGTCTATTGTTCTCTGCACTGTGGTTTCATTTCCAACAATTGCACCCTCTAGTGGTGCCACATGACAACTACATTGTTTTCAGTGTTTCTTCTGTTTCCGTGTAAACGCAAAACCTTTCTGAATCAAAAACAAAAAAAGGTGCATTTTCACTTGAAACATTGTGTAATCGGGTTTTAGACATGAATCTTCATTGCTTTCAAATAATTATTTGATTAATTGTTTGAATTTTAAAGAAAAAACAAAGCTGATAGAACACTAACAGGCTTGTGGAGTTTGCATGTTCGCCATGTAGGTGCGTAGCTTTATGCTGGTTCGGTGTCGTTGAAGCAATTTTTTTAATTGAAATCAATGTAAATGACAATCAATAAACATAATTTACTTATATATTTTTTAAATGACACATTAAAACCAGGCAGAACAGATCAGAATGACATTGGATTCAGAATGTTTTAAATGGAACAAAATTGTCCTTGGTTTTTGCATTAAATCTTTACATGATCTTTTTCTCAGTTTCAAAGAAAAACTTCATGTGTTCATTGTTCACTGCCCCACTGTTACTCCGAGTAATCTCATCAGACTCGGTCAGCCCTTCACTGTCACTGGAGACGTAAAGGTACAAAAAGGGCATTAAAAAAGATATTAGAATTCTCAGCAGAAGTTGTTCCCTATTGTAGGATTAATGAGGCATTCTTGTTCCATCAGCTATTTTAATGAAACAGTAACGGCTCTGATAATTTACTAAGACCCTGAAAAAAATGTAAAAGTTTTGGTTAGCGTGTATTCTGAGTGTGATCAGCTGAGGACTAAAACATCTCTTTGTTTGTGTTCTTCATGGAGTGATTGGATGGAGCTCTGAGCACCGAGCACAAAATGAAAAGTGATTCCACAGAGGTGGACGTGGAGAAAGTTATTAATTCAATGAGACGCCAGGATTGCACTTTATAAGCAATGCTTTTTCCCTCATTTCATGTTGTGCATTAATCAATCAACCAAAACTCCATATCATAATTAGGGCAATCTCATGCATGATGCTCCATATTCATTTAGAAAAAAGTGCAAAATTGATCATGTGAAACATTTACTAGCTTTTGCATACATGTGAGGACGATATGAAGTTTTCAGCCGTCAGTGTACTGCGTGTGAAAACGTTTAATAGATCGGACACTTCGTGAGTCATCAGGACGAAGGAGCAGCAGGTCTGCGGCTCAACAACACATTCATGCAGAAGTAATGAGTAATAAGCTCCCTGGAACTTCAGAAAGTGTGATGCGGCTATAAATTTAACGGCAGTCGTCACATACAGTCCGGTCCGGCCGTGGAATCACAGCAGAAGAGTCGTTTCATCTCAACGATGGTAGAAATGGACGCTGAATTTCACAAGTGCAAAGTGTTGGACTGATGAAAAACACGCATACCTGTGCGCGCACACACACACACACACACACACACACACACACACACACTCACAAAGCCAGTGACACACAGAGTGAGGCAGTTTCTTGCGAGTCCCGTCCAGGTCTATTAGGCAGGCATCAGGCGTTCGCTGTGGGCCAGGTCTGGCCGGGCTCCCAGGTTAGAGGACGTCTCCTCCCGGCCCTCTCTTACCATCTGCTCCATCCAGAAGGCCTGCACCGGTGGGGGGGTGGAGGGGCGGAGGAGGCGGAGGGATGACCCACCAAATCCAGCCCAGAGGAGGAGGAGAGGGAGGGAGGGAGGGGTGAGGAGGGGCGAGGAGGTGTTCAAAGGGCTTGGGAAAAGGTTGGTGGCGAGACAGGCGGGAGGAGGGGGCCGGGGCGGGGCAGGGCAGGGCTCGGGCGCCCTGGGGGGAGGCACGGGGTCGTCTGTTACCTGTCCACCTTTAACCGGAGCCATCTGCTGCAGAGGGAGGCAGGGAGAGGAGGCGGGAGACCGGGAGTACGTGCCTCAAAAAAAAAAAAAAAAAGAAAAGAAAGAAGTGAGTGAAAGGAGCTGATGAAGGAGATGTGAAAGCATGTTCTGCTTTTAGGGTTTCATTTTATATTCAGACGCACGGTAACTGGGAAAAAGAACTATTATTGAGGAAGAGAGGGCGTATTAATGCCGGACTGAGAGGGAACGACAGAGTTCTCTCTACACGGACGTGAGAGTTTAACGGGCAGATGCAGCTGCCGCTGCTGACACAGGGACTTTCGGAAAAATTGAGTTTGAGACAAGAGGCGGGGAGGATTTCCTCACAGAGATGAGAGATGGAGCGATACGAGAGAAGGGAGAGGACACAGAAACAATCCGGGCACTTCATCCTGTGTTTTCCCCTCAAATCCCGCTGCAAATGAAACGCAGCACGGCGGCGGCGGGCAGACGGCGTGCCGGCCCTCATTCTCTGACATTACAGGTGACACTTGAGGAAGACGGAGCCAGAACACCCGAGGATACAGCTAACGCTACCCCCCCCCCGGCCGCGTGTCACTGTGTCTCCCGTCGCTCTTTCAGCTCCCAGTCAAACACAATGGACGGCATTGAACGGCGCCGTAAAGGTGACAGTGAGCGACTCGGGCGGCGAGGAGCGGCCCGGGACTGCCAGACAGACGGGGCTTAACAGTGGATTTACACAGAGAGCCAGTCATCCATCACACGCCGAACGAGTCGAAGTTAGAGGAGCTTGAGCCGCCCTCTCCGGACTGGGAGAACGCTATGTCTTCATTCTGCTGTTTACGCCTTCATTGCAGCGTTTTTATAGCCATAAAGAAGAAAAAAGAGAACTCAACGCTGATCTTCTTAAAGGAAGATTGTGTCACAAATCAAAGTCTCTGCTTTACAAAATCATCAGCAAATGAAGCAAACAAACAGAAATGACTGAATGGCATCAAGGTAGGAATAGGTGTTCAAGCTTTTGGAACGATTCCTTCAGAAATTCAACGCAAAGTTTTCGTTGCAGTTTTGAAACTTAATTAAGGCAATGGTTCCAACATGGCATGTATCAAAATAAAATTTGCTCAATAAAACGCCATAGAAAACATGTAAAATCAAACTTTGAAGGTTCCTGCTGTTACTTTCTGTAGACAGTTGGTGTTTCCATCCGTGTTTGGTTTCACTGTAACATTTGAGCAAATCGAGGCAGAGGCGTCATCAAACAAAGCAAAAAAATGTCGATGAACATGAACAAAATGTAACCATATAAACCGTTTTTCAATCAGTGAAACAAAAGTACACTGAAAACAATATTGATTATCTTGAATACTGTATAGAGATTTCAAATACTTCACAGGAATGAGGCTGAATGCTGAGGGCAAAAAATACCCAGAGTTTATGTAGGACAGACATTCACTGGTCCATGAAGGTGCACACAAGTTTGAAAATGCATCAAAACTATTACCAACTCTAAAATAGAAGCAATAAATAAATATTCAATTTTGTGAACACACTTATATTGAATGCAGTTACAAATATTAATCAGTGTCATCATCCCGGCAATCAGAATGGAACAATCTGAACGTCGGACACGTCTCATATTACATGAATTCTTTCTCGGGGTCAGTTACCTTCGCCACGCTTCCACTGATCCACTGACAGTCTGTCAGCAGTAAAATGAACCAAACCACTGTGAGGCACATGAAGAGGAAAGAGATTGTCTCTATGAAGTGACAATTACATGCTTTTGGGGAGACAATAAATTTCATTCAAAAAATGTAAAAATTAAAAGTTTCTTCAAATCATGCACTGTTGGGGGTAATTATCTGGATATCCAGACCCTCCTCTTGATGTCTGCCGATGGAGACGTCTTATCAATAAACCAAACCGACTGATGGAGGAAATTAATACCTTCATCACCACCAAGCTGATGTAAATCACTTCCGTCTGCAGCATTTGGGAAACGCTGGTGAGGCAGTCGCGGGCGATTCATCAGATCGCTCCTGCAGACGTCATGGGAATGGGGCGGAGGAGGGGGAGAGGTGGTCCTGACAGACCGCAGAATGACAGGACTCTCACTCACCCAGCACATCACCACAGGCGCCGCGTCTCCCAGAAACGAACAGGAATTGATGGCGCTCCTTGAGAGGAGCTCCAGGAGTTGTCCATTACACCGTTTGTCACACAATTGTGGCGACACATCACAAAACACATGCGGCATTTAGCTCAATTGAACATTTTTCTCAAGTAAATGATACTGTTGTTCCCCTTTCGTGATTCCTGACGCGCACGCCGGACCCAGACTGCAGCCACTTATTAAAACCCTCCATATTTGCAGCTGTAAACACTCTGCAGCCGTTTCCTTTGAGCTGCCGATTCATTTATACTTCCTGACAGCAGCATCGGTGATTTGTTTGAAACTCTCGAACCGCCTGCTTTAAGTGACTGTAAACCAAGTCTAATGTGACGTGTTTGTCGGGAAAAATCTCTTCAAAAGTTGTATCACTTTAAAGACCCAAAGAGGCTTATGGATTGGCTCAAACTCTTTGGCATTTTAAGCAGCTCAGAGACAGAAAACAGCACCGAGCAGCTGAGCTACAACACCTCATTCTCAGTCTAAAATGTGTGGATATTGCCCAGGGCCAGTTTCACTTTCATTGCATTCGTTAGATGTTTTTGTCCACTAATCTTTTAAAAGTTGCATTTTGTTCTTTTTATTGCAATAAGAGGTCAAAAATCAGAGCGAGAAAGGTGAAGGTCAGAATATACTGTGTCATCTGTAGGAGGATTTCTGCATGCTGCTGTCCTGATGGTCACCAATAGAGGTCAGTAAAAGCATTTCTACGTCTCTGAAGATGCATTAAAATAAAACATCCCGAACAATCAAACCTATAACTTGTGTTAGCATGCTAACATGTTTATTTGAGCATGAACTAAGCCAAGACTGACGAATCCATTAGTTGCAAAGTTTGAGTTGGAATAGCTTGTGACACCTCAACAATGTCTGTTACCTGCTTTTTAGCATCCTTCTTTTAAGACATTTTGGCCCCAATCAATTCAAGAAAAAAATGCTTCGGTTTTGTGCTTTGGTTTTTGAAAAGTTTTGTATTTACAAGGCAATAATTTGAAAGCATATGTAGCATCCAATGGCAGAAATGCTAAAAATGGAGTAGTCAGCATGGCATCGTCCATCTCCTCCCACATGTGCAAAAGATCTCGAGAAACTGTGTTCTCTCAAATTTGTGTTTATGGTGACTCTGAGCACCGTACTTATATCAATGGACCCCCCAAAAACAATGAGAGTTTTCCATTTTCACTTGAAAACATTGTTTTTTTTGGGGGGCCTTGAAAACTTCAAAACTCTCAAAATCTCCTTGTGAAATGGGAGATACTATTTGAAATTGATTTCATTAGTTCCAGTTTTTTCTTCCACAGGTGAAAATCATGCACTTGAGATTAAATGGTGACTGAAATTGTCCACTGTGAGAGTATGAGTGTGTAGATGTCTCTGAGGCTGGAACCAGAGCTGTAACAATGCTGTTTTTTGGGACTCAAGCTCCAAATACAGAATCCTAAATCATGATAATACACCTAGAAATGACCTTCGATTGGAATTTTCCATTCGATTTTTGCAGTCCCAATTCTTACAACTCCAGCTGATTGAGTTGTTTTTGTAAGATTTGAGTCACAATTTTGAGCCACAGCTCTGAGAAGAGAAAACCTCATTGGTATCGCAGTTTTGTTTTTCCTTCTCCAGAAATCTTGAGTGCCCGAGACAGCGCCACACTCTCAGTTTTCCCAATCTAAGAGCTATTTGTGACAAATAAACTGAACATCATAAGAGAAATCGGAGCGCCTCTGACAGACAGACACGAGAATCCGCAGGCAGCCTCTGATTGATGGGGATATTAAAGCTTCTCAGACTGCTTTTTTTACACCCCGAGTCTTCACATTCAAATCAGCGTCGATGAAAGTTTGATGTCCTGATCCGCAGTTTTGCCAGGCAGATTTTCGCTGGGATTGAAAATCCCTGCAGAAGTGCAGTGTAAACTGTTTTAGTGCGAATTGTCCCTTTAGCCACGGAGCTTATGCAAACATTGTTTTTCAGGCTTCTTTCCCAAACACACAGAAGTTGAGTCAACTTCCTGATAGATGGAGCTGACAGATGAGGGGCCATGAGCCTCCCAGCCGGCGGGCAGTGGCGATGCCAGGCACGGCTGCTGATATCCGGTTTTTAGCATCTCTCCCCCGCCGTGCCACAATTAGCAGTCATTAGCAGCTCTGGGGAACGAGGAGGGGGCGGGAGGGGCGTTTGGGGGGGGGGGGGGGGGGGTGTAAAGGGGGCTGGGGAAGCACTGAGGTGGGGGACGGACTCCAGCAGCATGGCGAGAGACGACAGTGCTAATCAGGTCTGCTTCTGCGTCCCTGAACTGCACTGATACACACCCACACAGCAAACACACTCCGGTTATTGTTTTTATGGCGAGCCGCACGGCCACAAAACAAGCCTCGACGCTGGCTGTCATGTAAAGAGTGAAGCCGATGAGATGGAGTGCTTAACACAGCCCAGAAGCCCCGGCGGATCGATACTTAGCCAAACTTATTACTCAGTGTATTACATTTGTATTGGCGCCGCGGCCCGGAGAAGTCGCCCAAAATGAACCGTCTGAAATTGATGTCAAAGGTGACTCTGCTCTCAAAGACGCACTAAAGACGGCAAAAAGCAGAGTTAGCGTCCGACTAATGACGTGGCGCTCGATGACCACCAATAAAACGACGCTGATGAGTCAAGGGAAGCCGCAGAGAACGAGCGACCCTGTCTCTCCCGGGCGGACGGCCGGCAGCTTGTCCTCTGCTGCGGCCCCTTCCCGGCTCCCTGAGTGGCGGGGAGGACGCCATCCCTTACCCCCCTCCAACAACCCCCCCGGTGTGATTTGTGCAGCCGATCACAGAGGCGGCCACTTTTACAGCTGCTATATTGTCAGAGCTAAGCAAGATGTGGCATGTGGAGCCACCGCTGTGTGTATTTCCCTGTGCGTGCGCCGGGTTGTGTAGCTTTCTGTGAGAGGAAGACATTAATTTGCTGTATCATTTCATGCTGGGACAGTCACACCCCTCCCTGTGCACTTCTTTTTTTTTTCTGATCTCTAAAGCTATAGCTCTATAGCTGGCCTGTCTGCCATAATAAACAGCTCGCTTTGGAGAACTGAATTTAAACCAGGGCCATATTGCATATTTCGGCACATGAGAGGAGGGGGGCTGAGAGGGAAACACATCAATAAAGATGACACCGTTTAAGAGGCAGACAACCTTTACAAAAGAGCGGCGGGTTTAATGGGCTGGCCGCGTGGCTCATAAACCACGGCCGCATCCGACTGCAACAGACACCGAGAGGCGGCGTTTTATCCAAGGCTGCAGAGATGCCACCGCTCGGGATGCGGCGCCGGGCGTCTCTGCATGAGTCACTCATGAGGCGCAACTTCAAGACATCAAGTGATGCGGAGGCCGCCGGGCGGACCGGAGGGGCCGTCGGTAAGCGGTGTTGTGTCAAGTAAAAGAACACCTAACGACTACAGCGACGCGCCGATGACCTGCTGCTTTCCGTGACTTGCTGCTTTGGATGCTCACAGGCCTGTTGCGTAACGGCGAGTGCAATCAGAGGAGAAGGAGCAATCAAGTGCTACTGTATGTGCTTTATATGGAGCGCAGCTGCATTTCACCCACAGAAAGGCTTCGCACCCAACTGTGATCCTGCATGTCGGTACAGTCTGCAAACATTCATTATCAGCTTGAAATATCGAAAGTAGAACTGCTTAAACAAAACAACCTCAGAGGAATATTGTAAAATGTATCATATGCTTTCCTGAGAAGTTGCACTTACAATAAATGCATCGGAGGAAAACTGTGACCATGACTTCTCTGAACAGTTCGTCTTTCAGAGAGAATGAGAGCGCTAATCCAATCTCCTGCTTCGCCCAGTTCAGGGTCGTGTGGAATTCGAGTCAATCCCAGCGAACAATGGGAGAAGGCAGAATCCGCCCCCCGCAGGTCATCAGTCTGTCACCGGACAAAGACACTGACTCACATCCACACCTACTGGCAATTATTCGGTCACCAATTAGATAGTAGACATGTTGTTTTGTCCGTTTGTTGTATAATGTGAGAGAAAACCAGAATATCTGGTGAAGTACAAGTATAACAAGTGTCTCTAATTCAAAGCTAGCTTGATTCTGCTACGACTCGTTCAGAGTGCCCCAATTAACAATGGACGACATAAAAATGCTGCCAAGGAGCGAGTTTAGAGTCAGTAATGGATGTTAGTGGACTACAGGAGGACCTCCTGAGAACGCAAGTCCTCACAGAGAGGTCTGGTCTTCACTTGAGCCCACAATGAGCCAATAATTCTAATCACGACACCCTAAATGTGCATATAAGTTGTATAAATAAAATGCTGCCAGTGGAGTATGCCATGCCATGCGGACGGAGGAGCTAATAGTATGATCAATGCTGATCAATGCTGAAATGTACGATAGAGAAGGTTTTACAGCATCTGCTGGTATCAAAAGGTCTGTTTCAACAAGACAATACTAAACTGCTGATCACAAACAATCTTCCCAGCCTCACGTCACACAGTTCATTATGCTAAAACAAGGAGAGCTACATGTCAGTAAACATGTTCTGGACCAAAGACCCATCAAATTAGAAAAGACTTGTTTGTTTTTCTTAATGAAATTATAAAAACTCTTTATTTTAACGTCTAACAATGTTCAATTCTGGGCTCTGCAACTCATTTAATTTACATTCACACCTCGACTAACTGTTTAAATGTGTAATGTCTGTCAACAAAGCCAAAAGAAAAAAAGAAAAAAAACGAGAAAGAAAACTGGTCTGAGATTCACTGTAGCTCAAAAACCATTAAAAACACATTGCACGGTTCCTTCATTATAGAAATAATGAGCAGCAGCGTTCATTTAAAACAGCCCTGCAGACTAATAACAATGATCACTCTCACTGTCTCGGGATAGCAGTTCCCTCCGAAGTGCCATCTAAGCAGAGCTCATGAATTTATATGTGGTTTAAAGCCAAGATAAACATAAAAATAAAAGGACTTGGCAAGGAAGACGACAGTCATTGACTTGCCCTTGTTTTAACTTTTTTTTTAATCACGCAGTTATGTAAAACTTCAAATGAGGCTGCTCTCAAATAAAAATTGTGAATGATGTGAAATTTGAAAAAAAAAAAAAAAAAAAAAAGTCAGGTGTTTCTTTTGCTAGATTGCCGTTTCAGGGTCTTGACTTACTGTTTCCTTTTACACCAAAACCCAGAACTGCTCACAACAAAGTCGAACACATTTACCAAGGTGGTTTTATTTCATTTTCGCCAAATTGCACCGTTCAGGAGAAGCGTCTCCGCAGACGCTCTCCTCTCAAACCACAGCGTTGTGTAAGTGACTGCAATTGACAATGCCAACCACAGCTCCATTAATCATTTACAGTCTTTCATTCAAGGTTAATTACTGTAACCAAATGAGCGCAGACATTGTTACCTTGGCCAGGGTCAGACGATCCGTCTCTTCGCGGCGGCCTGAGAACAGAGCGGCGAGGAATTTCACAAATGAGTGATCAGTGTGTGGCGTAATAACCAAACGGTAGCAGAAGAGCCGGAGAGCCGCTGAAATATCGACGGGTAGATTGCGTCGTTTGGATGTAAATGCATGCAAATGCATGCAGAGCCAGACTGTGACCCCAACTCACCAGACACGCCAGCAGTAAATATCCAAATTTCCAAGTTTTCAGCATCTTCTGCTTTGCCACCTGCCAAAAACACTCAAGGTTTTTCTCATTAATATGCAAATGTAGGGGGGAATCAGATTTGTGTGTTGGATTGAATTAATCCCTGCCACCCCTCCTGCTTGTGCTGTAATCACAAATTACAGACAGGCGTCTGACGGTAGGCTAAAGCTTTGAATCCTGTCAGAGGGTCTTTTACCTCGGGGGAGGAATCCCAATCAACACAACTGGTCGGACGCGGGGATACAGCGCCGGCATAGTAATGTGGCACATCCGCTGTCAGTTTCAAAGGGATATTAATTTTCCCTTTTCTCTTTGCCTTATCTCCTTCCTGTTCATGTAGCATCACTGTGGAGCGGCGGCGGCCGTCGGGCCGGGCCGCGGCCGCCTTCCTGACGGGTTAATCAGCCGCCAATTTGCTCTCGCTGAACGAGGAGGATGTTGGAGGAGATAAAACGCTTCCATCTCCTCGGTTTCTCAAGTTGTAGCAGTAGAAAGTAAGCGGTGGGAGATCTCCTGTGTCACAGTGTGAATGTCTCGGGTTTGGAGGCCATTTGGTGTGGGGTTTGCACAGTGTGCCTGTGCACTGTGGGTTCCTCCTACAGTCCAAAACGATGCATGTGAGAGGGGTGGTGCTGTTGTGTTGCCTCACTGCCTTTGATACAGACGTACAGAAATCCAGAGAAGGAATTCACCCAGCTTGAGGAATCTTCATACAGCTCTGGGAAGATTATCAAATGAATTAATTGATATGGGATAAAGCAACACCTCCTCTCTTTTAAAGAAGTACCAACAGTTGATACATTTCTGTCATTGTGCTGCTCAACAACTTCCACCACATGTCTGGACCTACAACTGGGGCTACAACTGTCTACTTTTGAATGGGTGAAAAGTTGGGACTTTGTTGAAGGTATTTGGGGACATCGGACAAACTACTTTTTCACATCTCGTTTTGGAATAAAAAAACACTCATACACTCCATCGTGCATCAATAAATCAACTACAGCATGAGAAATAAGCTTCTGAATACACGTTGGTGGGTCTGTTGACTCCATTGGTTTGATTTGACCGGTAAACCAGATGAACCCACTTTACGCTTTAATCGCACTTTTCTCTGAGCATGTGTCAGTCACAAACCCGACACCGAACCCCGTGTAAAGCCTAATTTAATGGAACGCACAATTGCCGCTCCGACGTGGAGATCCAGATGGTTGCGCGATGAAATAATAAAACGACATGAACATCCACCTGCACCAAGAGTGTCAAGTAAGCTCCGCAGACTGCTGAGATATTCATAAGCCGAGTCACACAGACGAGCGAAAGTGTGATCTCCCATGTGAGCGCCATCGGTAGTTACATCTGCGAGAGAGCAGAGGCAACAAGAGGGGAAAATATAGCACGCCTCATTCACATGACAAAGGGGGGGGGGGGCAGACAATGGGCGTAGCAGCACTATTTCAGCTCCCCTCTGACGGCGCTCTAATTTAATGAGGCACACTCGGAGCGGATCTCTGTCTCACTTTGTCTGCAGCAAGGTCAATCTGCAAACACAAGGGCACGCGCAGGAAACAACATCCAAACAAAGCCGGGCCTTGTAAGGGGGCGGGCGGGCGGGGGTGGCGGAGGGGAGGTGGGGGGACGTCAGATTACCAACCACCAGCAGTGCAAACAAGAAAGGCTGCGCTGGCAGACCCCAATATCCCCATAATTAAACTGTAATAGCAGACACGCTGTAAACAACGTTTGCTGTGCAGAGAGTGGTAATAGCGTTTTACCAAGGAGACGCCTCGGCCAGATTATTAAACGCCGCCGCTCACCTCCCCCGACGTGCGAAAGTGCGACACTGCAAACACCGCGATCATTGTCGGGGCAACAACGGCCAAGCGACGACAACAATCTTTCAAACAAACACACACACACACACACACACGCACACACACATACACGCGCGCATGCATGCAGAGACTTGGAGAGAGTGTAACTTCAGCCTCTTGGCTTCAACACGTCCTTCCTCCCTCCATCTGTCTGTCACTACAGACACGCCATTCCAGGCAGCAGTCGCCTGGCAACATGGCTCAGCCTCTGAACATATTTCCCAGCTCGGGTAAGATATACACTTTCAGCTTCAGTGTTATTTCATTAGAAGCGAGCATGTGGGTTTGCGTTTCTGCATCTCTGTCTCCAGCCACCTGCTTTTATTGGAGCCTGCCCCCGGAGTGTTTGCTGGGGGAATATTAAAGAGACGGGCGCCGCTGAACGGGATATTATAACATAATTAGCAGGGGTTCTGGGCTGGCACGCCGCACGAAAACAGATGGCCTGCTAATTCTATTAGCGGGACAAAAATGACCGCATAGCTTTTAGCGCCGGTGGAGAGCCGTGACCTTCAAGCCCCTGGAAGTGGCCCGGTGCACAGAGCCCCGAACCACGACAAGGAACTCTGGGTGACCCCTCACACCCGGAGCAACACACTCTTTATGAACAGGCGACAACGGAGCGAGGTAACTGGAGAAACTGATCGACAAAGGCTTTTAGCATCGAGGTTTCTTTATGCGTAGAACGTGAAGAACATTTTAAGACTTTTCTTAAGTGGAAATAAGTTCAATATGACGGTCGAAGATAGGTGTGACTTTTGCATTTGTGATGCAGCTTTTGTATTTAAGTCGTCACTCATGTATTTGTGTTGCAACTCTTGTGTTTCGTTTGTGACCCTTGTCACGACTATGTGACGTAACTTCAGTATTCATTGCTAATTACGTGTTTGTGATTTTTTTTTTTTGTATTTTCATTGTGGTTTTTGTGTTTGTGCTGCAATGGATTGTAAACTAATTACAAATTCTTTTGTGATTTTTCTGTTGATTAACTGAACTTGGTGTGCCATCTGTTTTTGTGATGCATCTTTTAAACGTGTCATGTAACTTTATACACGTAATACAATTTTTGTATTTCCAATGCAGTTTTGGCATTTGTATTGGAACATATTTGTGTGACAGCTTTATGTTCCAACTTTGTTTTTGTGTTGCAACGTTTTTTATTCGAAAACCAGCTTTTCATTTTTTCATTGTGAAATTTGTGTTTGTTTTGTGCCTTTTTACATTTTGCTGGTGATCCTTGTCAGGACTATATGACGCAGCTTTTAGATTTTATTTGTGAGACAGTTACTTTATTCATATAGGAGATGTTGGCTGAAACAGAACTATTGCTGTTGTCGATCAGTGTGTGTTTACACAGGCTGCCATTGGAAACAGCTGCACAACGGCTTTATTCTGTCAAGACAGTATATGTTGGAGAATTTAATTCAAACATATCCAGACATGAAGAGAGATGAGACTGTCTCTCATTTGGACTGAGCTGGGCTCATCCTCTTGCTCCCGGTGCAGCGATGAGGGAGCCATGGCCAGCCATCGTGGTGAAATACGGTGAAATTTCAGGGCCAGTCGATCTGTACATCCTACTACCACACACGATATTACCATCGTTATTAAAGTAAGACGTGTTTCATTCATGAAATGAGAAAAACATACCTGGAAAACAAATCCACCGTAATCTCGCGTGCTGTTTACTGTATTGTGGAAAGCTTTTTGCCTTCCAGAAGGTTCCACAGACCAGGTGATCACAGCAGGCCGACGCCTCCTATCGTCAGGTTTTCATTTGTCTCCTGTCTCATGTTCTTGTGATTATACATGTGATGTAATGTGACTTTTGTATTTTATTGTAGTCTTTGTCCCTAGGAAGCAGCTGCTTTATTTCCAGTGCACCTTAATTAAGTATTTCTATTGCAGTTTTTACATTTGTGAGGCACTTTTTGTATTTTCACTGTTACTTTTATATTTTTTCTTGTTGCGTTTGCAAAATTTTATTTTTTTCAGTGTGGTTTCTATCAGTTTGTGACCTTTGTGTTGTAGGGAACTATGTGTATGTTTTTGTAAAGAAGCTTTTGTTTTCATGTTGTGACTTTTGTTTTGGTGTCGGATTTTTTTTCCTTCTTGTTTTGTTAATCTTTGTTTTAAATTCCATCCATCCATCCATCCACACTTGTGAGGCAGCTGTTTTTTGTAATGTTGTGACTTTTGAATTTGTGTTTTTTTCTCTTGTATATTAGATTCAACATTTGTATTTATGAAACGTCTTGTATAATTGTGAAGTGGGGTTTTACTTGTGTTTTCTCTTCTGTATTTGTTGTCGGAACAAACTGACAGTGTTGGGATAAACAGTCGAGAAGGAGAGAGAAAGAGTAGGTATTGGTGTCGTGACTTTTGTATTCTTGTTTCGGTTCTGTTTATGTTTGCAACATTCTGCAGGTCTACAGTAGAGCAGACTAAACAGGAGTGAAGAAGACACAAAAAAAAAAAACACACAGTTTCCATGCTAATGTGGTATTTTCTTGTATGTGCTGTGTGACTTTTGCAGGCTTTAGCTGTACAGTGACCCTCCTACAAAGTAATCAGTGGGCCAATATCCTAATGACAGAAGCCAATAAGATCAACATATTTTATTGCCTATATAGGAAAAGTACAGGTGCAACTAATAACATCAGACTTTTCTGTTCAATGCAATTATTATTCCAGATACGCCTAAAGATGTGCAGCAGTGGAGTCACAGCTAGTAGAAGTCAGCAGAGATGCACAAAACAGGACAGACCATCGAAAGTGATATATAAAAACAACACACCAAAGAGCACACTGAATTAGCATAAATCTGGAGAGCTTATTAAATGAGAATATAGAAGAGGAGTCTGCGGTAGCACGGGCTGCCAGGCAGAGCACTGTGATATATTATAATGTTGGCGTGGCAGCGTTCGGCAGTTCCCTCTTTCCATTTTCTAAAAGGTCAGCACTGTCAGGACGGTCAACAGCGCAAATTTCCTTGTCAAGTCTGTTTTGCCTCGGTGGGGAGAACACACGGATCACATCAGTTCCACTTTGTTGGGAAATTCTGACGTGGTTACAAAAGTCACGGTGGTCAAGATATCAAGCGACCGAAAACCTGAAGAACGGCAGGGAAGTAAGACGCAAGAGAAACATTTCAAACTAAGATCTTCTGATGAGTAGTCACTGGGCCGGAGCTTCTGGATCCACTCGTCTCTTGGCCTAGAACTCCTTCTTTCACTGTAGAATGGTAGAATAATTAATATTGTTCACACTACACAGCTAAGATCGCTGTGGAAGCACTGAATTATGGGTTAAACCCAACCATGTTCAACACCAATGCATTTCAAAGTGAAAGCTTTATGATTTGAAAAACTCTTCTTTGCATTCAAGATCCTGTGACTTTTATCTGATCGCAGTAATTCAAAGCTTTCTTTCTATACAAACTAAACATAACTTTTCTTTTTTTCTTTTTTTTTTTTTTTTACTTCATTGAGAACCTGTTTACATGACAACGGTGCCCAAAGTCACTGAAAACAGAACGTCTTGAAAATGGCTCCCGAGACGAAACTTTTTGAAAATGCTCTAACTCTGTCTTCGTGGAAACAGATGAAAACTCAACTTTTCTGAAGCACAGCTGCCACAGAGATTGAGCGTGCATACCTGATGTCCATGATTTGAATTTTCATATTACATCTTTGTTTAAATGATATAAAAGAGGAGAAAAGACGGAACCACACGGGTTCATCTGTTTAGCATCAAAATGGAGAGCAGAATTAAACATATTACCACAGTCACTCCATGTTCTTATGTCGCTCTGTTCACTTTAATTTTCCCTTTATTTTGTTACAATGCTATCGGAGCGTTAGCCATCACATTTTGAATGATTAAAAAAAATATCCTGCGGGGGGACAGAGTGAGTTTTGTGAAGGTCTGACTGTGATTTCAACCTGTTCAAGGCGCTTTTGTGTCGATGATATTGAGTCGGTGGCGAGGGTCCGAGTGTCGGCCGCACACATGCGGACCTGCAGCATCCGGCCGCTCGCCGCCGCCCTCACACCCACTCGCTTTTCATCTTCACCCCGGATCCCGGGTTTCAATATGCCATCCTTCATCCTTCATTTCTCAGAAGATTCCATTTTACCTTCTCTATATATTTCTCCGACACATTTTCCAGCCCTTTTTTTCGCTTTTCGCTTTCAGCCGTCGCCTTCCTTTCCGTCGCCTCCACCTCCGCCATCCCTTTGCTGTCCCTCTCCCTCTAAAGCAATCATCCTTCTTCCTCTCCCTCTTTATTTACATGACACTGAGGTTTCTTCAGAGGCTGGCGCGAATGGCAAAAGGCAGGCTTTTACAAAACGGTTCAGGTTTAATATCTTCCCCTTGCTTTTCATCACAACCCGGGAGCTTCATAGCAGAACTAACAGTCCTCTCGTAATCGCATTGTCCTTCTGTAAATATCACCGGCCCAGTCTCATCTTTATTTTATTACCACCTTTATCACTAAAGACCCCCGCTGTGGACCAATATTGTTTAGGCAGGAGGGGCGGTCGGTGCCAATCTCGTACCGTCCGTCCGCCCCTGAACTGCCTGGAAAACTGCGTGTGGAACATGGAGCATCTCTTCAGTCTGCTGTGGAAACCCAAGCAGGCCTCTTATTATGCTCCTAATCCAGCAAAAACACTAATCATAACCATATTTTGTGAAATGAAGAAGGAGAAGGAGAAAAAAAAAAAACACTTCCCCGCCTTGAAGGATTTAGTGCAAATAAGCATAAAACATAAAACAGGTTTCTAACAAAGTTTGTGGTGTCAACTTTTTGTTTGGAAATTTTCCGTCGTTTTAGTGCTGGTTTATGCCTCAATGATTTCAAACACTCAAGCACACACACACACTCACACACACACACAGGGAAGAAAAGCCATTCAGTCTTTTTTGATATGCATAGTGGAATAATCCCTCCAAACAATTACAGAAGAGGGAAATTGTCCTCAGACTTCAGCTCAATTTACAAAGCGCTACAGACACTCAAAGACTGAGGGAAGGTATTTTTTTTTTTTTTTTTTTTTATCTCACTACAGCAGGACACACACTCTGGATGGCAGAGACGGCGCTGCGCCGGGTTTGATGGCGGTGTGAGGCGTCTATTAATGGTTGGGTCATCTGGATTCTTACGCTTAAGTAGCGTTTAAGTTACATGTTTCATCTAATTGGCTGTTCACACCATCTGTGGAAACATAAAGCCAACTAACAGCTCGGATTATCAAATGTCTGAGTCACATCTGTCTGTTCAGCTGAACCACTGGTTCCTTTTCTCAGGAGATCCTCCAGGTTGATTTATAAAAAGGCTGTAGATCTCCTCTCATATCTGCGATTTGACCGAATGAAGACACATTTTCAAAAACACAATAAAATGTCCAAAAAGCTTGTCTGTAGCCGTTGCATTATGCATGATTCGACAAACTGACCCTGACAGCACGGCTCTGAGGTTGGTTTGATGAAAGACAGCTCAGGTTTCAGTGTTGTGTTTTGTCCACAACTCTTCAGAACTTTGTCGAAAAAGAAAATCAGTGTTTTCCTTAAAATTTTAAGCATTTGGTGATGGTTTGGAAGCCATATTGGAGCTTTTTGTGAACCAGTTTTGACCCACATGGTCATTATTTTTGATGCGTCTATGACCCCTGAACCTGAGGTTGGAAACCATTCTTCAAGTTAAGGTTATGGAATCTAAATATATCATTAAAACAGCAATGAGACACTTGAATAACATCTTCCAGGATAGTCCCATTGACCTGATTCAGTTGCTTCTAGATGCCTAAATGAAGACTGAATAGCAGCTAACAGGCTCAGTGACCTGAACAGGGAGAGACAGCAGCTCTGCAGCTCTTCAAGTGTTTCCACTTTCAATAAAAGTAAATTTTAATAAGTCCAATTAAATCCAAAACTCTTACAATTGTGTTTTTCATTCACTTTTGCTTGATTCTGACTTTGAAATTCAAATAAGACTGCCTGACTTGGCCGGTTACTTATTTTACAGAGTCATCGTGACCTACAGATGAGATGGGATTGAACCCCGTCCAGGTTAACTCATTCTCATTTCACCGCACTGGCTTGAAGTCGTACGTCTAATTTCTTGGTGGATTCAAACATAAGTGTCTGAAATCCCTGTCGTCTGCTGCTGCAGCCTTTCTGTAAAATAATGGAAGAGCAGAGCCGGTTGCTCAGGGTGTTTACGTGACCCGGGCACCCCTGACAGTCCTTGTCCCCACATCACCGCCCCCTTAAATCTGCCTCAATCCAGAGGGATCCGCTGCTCCGGGTGAAGGCTCAAGCATCCGGAAAACCACAGGAACTCAACGCCAGCAGCTGTTCGGGTTGCATCTAAGCATCAATTTGAGTCTGGAGCAAATAATAATCAGTATTTTTTCTCTTAATGAACAACTCTTTCTGGCCAAATATCTTAAATATAAAGACACAGAGCAAGGAGACCAAAATCACAAACAACAGAATACTATGGCACAGTTTAGTAATTCAGGGAGAGTTTGAACATTTACTCTGAATTGATCACATAAACTGGCATTTTAATGCCTCACATCAGCTGTTGCTGCCATAAGTAACACAATTAATATTTTATAAATGCTTGAAAGTTTTCAGTGTGTTTCTTATGAGTGCAGAAATAATTCACAAAACAGTAAACTTTTCTGTGAGGGGCCGTACAAGACACGATTCATTCTGGCCCTCCCACACACACACACACACACACACACACACACACACACACACACATACATACATACATACATACATATATATATATATATATATATATATGTATGTGTGTGTGTGTGTGTGTGTGTGTGTATGTATACAGTCTTTTTGCACACATATATTCTCCTTGCACATGCATACACTGATTGGCCACTTTATTAGGTACACCTGTCCAACGTCGTTGTCAAATTTCAAATCAGCCAATCACATGGCAGCAACTCAATGCATGTAGACATGTAGACGTGGTCAAGACGATCAGCATCAGAATGGGGAAGAAAGGTGAATTCAGTGACTTTGAACGTGGCATGGTTGTTGGTTGTTGGGGTCAAACGGGCTGGTCTGAGTATTTCAGAAACTGCTGATCTACTGGGATTTTCACGAACAACCATCTCTAGGGTTTATAGAGAATGGTCCGAAAAAGAGAACATATCCAGTCAGCAACAGTTCTGTGGGTGAAAATGCCTTGTTGATGCCAGAGGTCAGAGGAGAATGGCCAGACTGGTTCGAGCTGACAGAAAGGCAACAGTAACTGAAATAACCACTCGTTACAACCAAGGTCTGCAGAAGAGCATCTCTGAATGCATGTATGTATGAGCAAGGAGAATATGTGTGTGTGTAAAAAGACAATGTATGTTTGTTAGAGAGAAAAAATATGTATGTGAGAGGAGAATATATATGTGTGAGAGGGCCAGAATGAATTATGTCTTTTACAGCCCACCATACTTTTCAGTGATATCCTCACTCACACTCACACACACACACACACACACTTCAATTTTAATCTTTTCTATGTGCATAATTCAGTCTCTGACTCAAATACATAAAAAGCAGCACATGCAATGCACATGAGTCTCATGCACACACACACACACACACACACACGCACACACACAAATTTTCACACTTCTCTTGAACTTCCACAGAGGCTGAACAGATGTTTTGTCCAACCGAGATCTGAGCGCCGTGTTTTTCTTCGGCATGTAGGCCGAAAAAAAATAAAGAAAACAAGAGGAGGAGAGAAAAGTTTTCAACAAAGCAGAGAATCCCCATCAGACTCCATGTCAGCTGTTGTGAGCAGTCCATCAATAAGCAGGCCCTCACACACACACACACACACACACACACACTCCAGCAGCTTTCTGAGACTCAGCATGAGCCCCAGCGTTTCCTCATGAAGGGCCATGCGTCACGTGCGCACGCAGTCATGAGGAGTTGGAGTCCTTCGTTCTAATCAACCGGTGCGCCCTCCGCCTCCCCACTGTGCGTGCTGCGTGGTGTGTGTCGTGTCGTCAGCTGTTTATTACTGAATCCCCGGCGGAGCGGCGCATGCATCGGCGCACGGAGTGACTCAACCTACTTATGGCGAGGCCAGTCTTTGCAGAAGCTCCCACAAACTGCTGTTTGCTGTTTTTCTGCCTGAAAATCCTCCACCAATTATGCACGCCATGCTCTGTTTGGGATGAACACACGGGGAGCGACGCGAAGTTTGCATGGCTCTCCACACACACATACTGAATATACAAAAACTTTAGCATTAATGCAGAAATTAAAAGTCACGAAAAGTTATGGTTTGCAACTTTAATCTGTGCTGCAGAGAAAATATGTTTAAACTCCAGACAGACTGCAATTACACACTCGAAATTAGCAGCAATGAAGCAGCGCTGCGTCTTGTACAAGGCGTCCTGCTCGTAGTCATTAGCCGGAGCGACGGCACAATGATGATTATTATTCCCACCGTCGCACACGTACCTCTGTGCAGCTACTGTAATTCGTTCATTTATTTATTCACTTCCGATCTCACAGTTCATTACCGCTACACACATCATCCTGTGTCACCTTTTAACGGGGAAAAAAAACCCATCAGATACATCCATAAAAAAAGAAGAAATTCCAGAGCGAGGAGGAGGGTTGACACGCACCTGCAGCAGGGAGGCTTCACTCCAATGAAGGAGAAGGAGACTTTGTTTTGTTGTCACGTTCTGCCGTCTGTGTCGTAATGATTTTGCACGCTGTTTTGTTTATTGTGAAGCACCGTGAATATTGTTTTTCATATTAGGTTTATTATCGGTGTCTAACCGGTAATGTACCTTGACGAGGAGAAAGTGAAACGAGCGCCTTTCCACCCAATTCCTTCTCAGATAAAATCATCCAAAAAACAGTAACCGCCCACCGAAGGCGCCGCTCCCCACTCGGAAAACTCTGATTTCCTCCTGGTTCTGATCCTGAGATGAATAACAGGGAACTGGAAAAGCTCTAACTCTTGGAAATTAGCAATACGGTTACAATTACTGAAGTTTCATTGAGCTCAGAAGAGTTTTTGTTGGAGGAAACGGTTTTAGTGCTGCTATCTCTTTCTGTCCTTTTAGCTTTAGCATTAGCCACGACGTGTTGTCTTCACAGTTACTAAGACTGTAAACACATAAGAGTTTAACAAAGATATCTACAACCAAATGGAGAGTTTTTCACCTTTCACTGGCTCAAAAAAAAAAAAAAAAGAACTGCTCCGACACAGAGGCTTCATTTACACTGCAAGTTAAAAAAAAAAAAAAAAAAAAAAAAAATGGCGGATAGCATATGTTTGATGCTAATGTCACTCTACCTGGGGAAGAAGTTTACCAAACAAGGTGTGGTGGCAAAATTATATGTAATCAAAGTGTTTTCTTATTCATTCTTGGTTAGAAAGAGAAATAGCTGCTTTCAGAGTTTCACTGCTGCACAAGACATGCTTCCTCCTCCATGTTTCCTCAAAGCTTCTGGTTGATTTATCATAGGCTCACTATGCAGCAAATTCAGCTTGACGGTCTCAGATTTGATGACGTGAGAGATATTAACAAGATCTGATCAGCCTGGACACACGGCAGTGGCATTATAACGCTCATTTCCAGTAAGATCCACGACACCGAGCATCAAGCTTGGCCACTCTTCGCACATCTGCTAAGTTCACAAAGGCAGCCGGGGTGAGTAATTGGACCAGCGCAGAGGAGATATATTTGTATTTTCCCCCCGCTGAGGAATAGCTGAACCCCGGGAGCACCCAGGGAGAGGCGATGAGTGAGAAACGGAGACAGACAAAACTTGCAAAGCCTTACAAGTCGAGATAATTCTCAAGTGCAGTGGGGAGAAATTGGCAGATTGAGGTGGAATAAGTGAGAGAGGCAAAAATCCTTTGCATTTTAATGAAAATTTTCGAATTGGACGTAAATAAAAGGAGGAAAAAAAGCGGCACGTAAACAAAAAGAAAAGAAAAAAGAGAAAGCAAGCAAAACAACAACATCAGCTTTGGGGGGAATTTGATGGAATTTCAAACCAGCCACGTGCGAGTGTGTGAGTGTGAGTGTGTGTGTGTGTAGATTGTTAAGCTGTCACAATGAGGACGACTGACACACACACACGCTCAGCTCTCTCAGGCTGTGAGGAGAATGTGTGATGACTGCAGCTGATCGGGGAGGAATGGACGAGGTCCGGACCGGGACGCTCACCAGCCGTAGATATTTCACACACTCAGCTGGACGCAGATATTTTACAGCTAATAAAGGGTAATAGCAGAAGAGAAGGGGTAACATTCCTCACAGTGACCTTTCAAGAACGCACCGGTCTGTGTGTGTGTGTGTCTGTGTGTGTGTGTGTGTGTGTGTGTGTGTGTGTGTGTGTGTGTGTGTGTGTGTGTGTGTGTGTTCTTGTATTTCTATCCTTGTGGGGGCCAAATGTCCCCACAAGGATAGCAAAACGTGGAACGACGTGCCTTGTGGGGACCTTTTTCCGGTCCTAAGTAGGAGAAACAGTGTTTTCTTGACCATGTTGTTGTTACTGAAAAAAGTAAAAGTGCAAAAACATTTCTTTAGGGTTAGGCTTTGTTGTGGTGTGGGTTAGGGTTAGGGTAAGGGTCAGGGTTAGGGGCTAGACATGAATGGGAGTCAATGGACGGTCCCCACAAGGATAGAAATACAAGACTGTGTGTGTGTGTGTGTGTGTGTGTGTGTGTGTGTGTGTGTGTGTATTACAATAGGAGGAAAGATGGGTGTGGGGCAGAAAATCCCTCATTTCACAGAGGAATGCCAGCATGATGTATGAGGTCAGTCGTCCTTCAAGATGTACACTTTATCCCCACACACACACACACACACGCACACACACACTCCCAGGACTGTACACAGCCTCCTCTGTGCTCCCTCACCATAAAAAACTTAATTACACACACCAATCTCTGACCCCAGCCTCAGTGTAACCCTGGCCCCAAACTCTTCATCAATCTATTTAATTCTTCAAAACATGTATTTGATTCAGCATTTAGGATCCCAGCAGAAGAATCAATCACACAACTCTCTATGTTTCACACACACAAACACACACACACACACACACACACACACACACACAACCCATATGAGTTTATAACCTCATATTTGCAAGGATTCCTTAGTTAAAACAATGGGTTGATGTTATTTCCAGTGATTTTGAAATAATTCTCCTCAAATATTTCACTACATACGCAATAAACCTGTCAATTAAAGGATAAGTTCAGTTTAAACAGTTTTCACGCTGTTTACAGAATGAAGTACAACAGTATTCTCACCCAGAAGGCTTTTCTGATCCGAACAGTGCTTTGGGAGAAATTTCGATCCAAAATCCAGCGGCGCACACCCGTACAGGTCTCGCAGACGGCGCATTGGTAATGCCGCTCCTAAAACGGCTTTAATCATCCAAAAACTCATTAGTTTCACCAATATTTCATCATGGTCCGCTCACGCCACTCCTCCACGACAGCCCGGGGTCGAGATTGTCATATATGCAGATATATGTTCCATTTGAATTTACTACTTGGCGTCCACGCTTATATAGACACCTACATCTAGATATCTATGTCTATATGTCTAGGCGGTAGTGTGATGTAAGCGGGAGCTACGGAAGCCGCAGTGTTGTTGTGTGTGTGTGTTTTTTCGACTGCTGATGCTAACGCATGTTTCTGATCCCTGCTCTTGGAATAAACATCCTCACGCTGCCAAACGCCTCAGGACTTCTTTCGAGCAAATCACAGAGATCAATGTTTTGGTTGTTTTGTTGACCTCTGAACTGAGAGCTTTGTTTACGGCTGCCGTAAATATGCGTTAGCATTGGCAGTCGAAAAAACACACACTGCGGCTTCTGTAGCTCCCGCTTACGTCACACTACCGCCTCGACATACAGATATAGATATCTAGATGTAGGTGTCTAGATACGCGTGCACTTCTTAACTACGCCGAATAGTAAATTCAAATGGAACATACAGTGTATCTGCATATATGACAATCTCGACCCCGGGCTGTCGTGGAGGAGTGGCGTGAGCGGACCATGATGAAATATTGGTGAAACTAGTGAGTTTTTGGATGATTAAAGCCGTTTTAGGAGCGGCGTTACCGATGCCCCGTATGCTAGACCTATACAGATGTGCGCCGCTTGATTTTGGATCTAAATTTCTCCCAAAACACTGTTCGGATCAGAAAAGCCTTCTGGGTGAGGATATTGTTGTACTTCATTCTATAAACAACATCGAAACTGTTTAAACCGAACTTATCCTTTAAAGATGCATTAAGGAGTTTTCACGTTTTATATGAAACAACGGCCCCTGCAGGCCTTGGGCGTAACTGCAGCTTAGTGAAACGCTCGTGTCTGTGGCTTGGGTGCCGTACGTGCACGGAAGACGGGAACTCCTTCCTCTCTCGTCTAGCAGCGCTCGAGTAAAATTTAAGTTTCTTTTGCCTGGTGGGGTCTGTGCTGGAGCTGTGGCAGTGTTGGAAGCCGGTCTTTTCTTACTTTCTGGAAGATCCATCCTCAGTACTGCTCAGTTGCTGCTCGCTAAGCATCTGGAGTAATGGCGGCCAAAACGAAACTTAAGGATATCAGGTTAGCGGGAGCGCGCATTACGTCACATCATCTCAAATTCTCCCCCAAAAAATTCTGGTGCCGGACCGGCACTGCAACTTCCAAGTGACAATTTAACGCTGTTAGAGGTGCTTACAATGAATATATCAGGGCATATTGTACACACCATTGAATGTTTGTAACATATTTATGGTGGAAAATAAGTATTTTTAAAGTTGAAAAACTCCTTAATGCACCTTTTAAGGCTCAGTCTGTTTATCTGGCAGTACCTGGATTCAGCACAGTGGAACCAGAACCAGAAAACCTCAGTGTAGAAAGGAAAAAATGGCAGAGCTCCAGCGACAATGTGCGGATTACACAACGACCAGCACAGCAGTGACACATTGTTTATAAGATCCCATTTACACTATATTCTCGAGCGATAACAGAAAATCTTTGTTGCATTTTGGGGTGTCTCTTTACATGACAATGGAACTCAAAGTCACTGAAGATACAACATTTTGAAAATGGCTTCCAGGGTTGAACTTTTGGAAAATGCTGCATCTTTCTCTCTGTGAAAAATGCATCTTCATCAAACGCTGCAACTGTGTGTGTGCACCACGGCCGTAGTAAATAGTTCTTGAGATTCTCTTGTGACTTGATAGTGTTATAATTGAGAGTTTCCCATAATAACAATTAATTTGAATGTGAGCATATTGTACTGTGTGTGTGTAGTTTCATTAACAAAAGATGGCACACACCCTCCAAAAATCAGAATACTTCTTTTTTTTTTTTTTTGACTTATTTCACATTTAAATGACATTTTCATTTTATCACGAAGACAATAATTGTTTTGACTTTAATTAATCCTTCACAGAGTCCAATTTACAGAGAAATGTTTCTCTTTGTAACTTTCTGGGAAAAGTCAGAGGCTTTCCATCCTCGCATCGAACAGCTGACCCCTACGCCTCCATAAAACTGCACTTGATCTTGTTAGAGTCCTATTGTGGGCTCCACATGTGTGTTTCAATGTCGGCTGAGAGCAACACTTTTTTCCGCAGCTGCTGTCAAAAGTGCTAAAATCTTGATCAAATCTCAAACACAATGAATGCAGACGTGCATGAGCATTGTCTTTCCAGACAATGGGGCCGTAAGACGGAGCCAAACACGTGAAAATAAGCTCGATTCCTCGCTGCGAAACTCAAATTGGACCTCACAGAGACGGCAGCACGGAGGCACACACCGATGCACTCAGACAGGCGCGCAGCCGACATCCCTAAACCTCAGAAGGTTAAGCTACTGTGGGTTTCTGCCTGTTTCCATGACACTGCCAACCTGGAGTCTGCACTCAACCTGACTATTAATCAACGGAGGAGCCATAAACAGGACCGGACTGCTGTACCGCTAACTGGACACACACACACACACACACACACACAGACACATAGCTGTTTTTCCCCCTTGATTTGCTGCAGTTCTTGCGTAACGTCGCCGCGCGGCTCGGCTATCTGTCAGCAATCTGTGGACGTAGCGGGACGCTCGGCGGCGGCAGCGGCACCTCATCCGAGAGGAAAACCTGCTGATTAGCGGCGGAATTATTCTATTAGCCGAGAAGGAGCCACAAGCCTCCGCACGCAGACGACTCGCGCAAGTTTCATCTGATACAATGGCGAAACTTATTAGATCATTTAATTGTGCGATTAAAGCGCGCTAATTTGACAAACCAGAACTAATCACAAACGACAATGGTTCGGCCTGGAGGAGCGCAGCCTCCATGTTTGTTCCGACGCTCTCGACGGAAGGAGAAACAGGAGAGAAGCACAAAAATAAATCCAATATTTCAGGACTGCAAGGACGCCTCGGAACAGTACATGTTTTTTTCGGCGGAGCGTCGCGCTAAAGGCTCGACCGCTGCGCGACGAAGCGAACATACAAGCACGGATTGAGGGGGGGGTTGTGGGGGGGTGACCGGGAGACGAGAACACCGCAAGTAGTGGACTGTGATTAATCAGTGACAGCTAACCACTAATTACAACCCCCAATCAATTACCTCCGCGCTCATTATCTAGTCAACACACCACCTGGAGAGCACTAATGCGCTTTACTTGCTGCGGGCAGGACGGGAGTCTGAGCTCAATGAGGGGAAGCAGAGGAGAATGTGACCAGAGAGTGGAACTCATGCAGTTTTGACAGATTCACGTCCGAGCAAGGCAGCGAGTGAATTCCCTTCTATATGGATTAGAGCATTGTGTCTTCATAGAGGAGGGAGTGTATGCATACGTGTGTGTGTGTGTGTGGTGAGAGACAGAAACCTCGGCTGTGTCCAGAGGCCTCCAGCTTTCGCTTTACATTTCGAGCGAGACTAAAGATTAAAGCTGCTCTCCCAGCAGCTCTCTAACGGAGCACAACCCAATTACACCTCACTGGACCTGCGACTCCGACCAACAGCCGGAGAAAGACAGAGAGCCGGGGAAAAAAGAGGAGAAACATACAAGAGGGAATGAAGAGGAGGGAAAGTTGGAAGGAAGGACAGCGGAGGGCAGAAAGGATGAAGGATCCGGAGCCGGACGGATGAAAAGTCTTCAGAACAGTGAGGGGAGATTGAATTGTGAATATTGAAAGTGGGACGAGGCGGTGTTGGACATCGCCCCGGGGGATCGATGAGCCTGTTCGGTTAAAAGCTGCCACTCCAAATGGCAGAAAGAGTTAAAGCTAAGCGAGACAGAGAGAGAAAGAAGACATGACTCACGCAACAAGATGTCAAGAAGCAGTTTGCTCGTGTTTCACGACCCAACTGGTGGTCGGAGACGGTTTGAATCAAAGAACGCCAAAAAGAACAGAGGGACAAAAGGTCCGCTGTCCTTTTTTCGACATGTTTTTGGTATGGCTCAACAGATGGCAACGCCGGTCTCCCTCTGCCTCCACTGCAGTGTTTTCAGAGTCGGGTCTGAAGTACTTGAGGGGCTGAACGCTGGTGTAGTGGTTAGCTCTCTCGCCTCAGAGCAACAGGCTCTTCTGTTTGGGGTTTGCATGTTTGCGCCGGTGAACTTGTTGATTCGTCAAAAAAGTGATTTCTGTGTCTGCTTTTTTTTATCTTGAACCATCCGGACACCCCACTGTCCTCTGCTGTCTTGACTTGAGACACAATGATTTTAGTGGTTTTGATTTTGTGTTTTCAGTTTTAATATAAATCTAAAATGAATGTCAGATATTACTGATGTGAGCACAGCTTCAGAATGGTGTTATGTTCGGATCAATACCCTGTCAGTCGTGCACCCGATGTCAAACACATGCTTGGATCCTGCTCCTCACCAGGTAGGAACCTGATCGCACGTCACTGCAGACAGCTGCCCAGATTTAATTGTGAGATACTGACTCCTCCAATCCGTTTCTACGTATCAATCATGTATTGTACATATCATCAAGAAAACCCTGCACTGACTGTGAGAATCCCGGGCTTTCAAGCTACAAGATCTTTTTTGCATGAAGTTAAAAATCAAATCAAGGGCTGAAAAAGTTAAGTTTGCAAAAATGAAGTACCTACAACTTTGTTTAAAATTGAGTGACTTCAGTGAATAAAGTTTTAAAGTTGGTTAAATATTGTTTGAGATTAACTAGATGAAGTACTGGTTGAAAAATGGAGTAGTTACAAGTTAAAATAAAAAAATTCAAATGCTTAAAATCAGACCATGAAGTAGGCATGTTTTTAGAACTTAGCAAAGTAAATGGATATGAGATAAAATAGAAAAAAATCATGAAATATTTGTTGAAAGAATGTATGAAAATGAGGTAAATTCACTTAGACTTGCCCAAGAAACAATGACTGATATGAGACTTTCACATCTGTGGCTTGGGCCCATGTCTGCAAACCTCCGTCCACCATCGAACTTACCCACTGCAGAGAAACATGTCCATATCTCTATCTGGAATAAAGATGGGTGGATTGTTGTACTAAAGTACACTACTAATAAAATGTAAAAATGTATTATCATCATGAGTGACGTTATCAGCCAGAGTGGCTCAGAGCTCTTTATTTCGGGTGTGATTGCCGTGTAGACATGCGCAGCCTTCGTCTCTTCCTGCTGCACTCCATGCAAATCAGATGAGCCGCAGCGGGGCTCATTTACATCTTTAGTCTTAGTAAATAACCCACTTGATTGAGAAATTACAATAACATAATATTTTTGCACTCCTGACAGTAATTTGCTTGAGACTTTCAGTGGATATTCCCCTCAAGTCTTGTTAAATTTGCCTTGTTAGAGTTTGCATCTCAATCAGAAATGTATTGAAATGCAGTTTTGGTTTCATTTTATGTGTATTTGTCATTGTTTCTTCAATAAAATAAGTTATCCGGTCAGAATTACACAAGAAATTATTTGTAACAATGCAAGTGGAGGATATAATTCACACGAGGGAATCCTGCTTTCTTTGAATGGGAAGTATTACGGCTGCATTAACGTCTGCGAGGCAGCCAGCTGAATAAAACAAGCTAATCCTCGTTCTTTCAGGCTGTCAAAACCTATTGTGGGGGGAATAAAAAGAATCAGTCAGCGAGGTAGAGCCGAACAAGGTGGGCTGGAGGAAGACGCCTTAAAGTGCAGGAATCAATTAAAACAGGCCGACGGTTGATATTATGGAGAATATCTCTTCTTCCCAGCAGCCGTCGCACAACCTCTTCCTGTTGGAGGCTCGGCTTAATGCGCCGGGGTTTGATGTGAGCAGATGTGCGTGCATAATCTGGCAGTATGTTGTACACTGACAAGACAAGTGTACTTTTACAAAGAGACCTTGCTTTTTAGAGTTAAAGAGCTGCATCTCCTACCACACAAGTATATCTGTAAACTCCCAGCAGCCAAACCACATAAAAATAAATAAAAAATTTTTTTTAAAAAAGCCTTTTCCCTTTTCTGCTTCTTTCCCGTCAGCCCCCTGAAAACGTTGGGAGTAATTACAGCGCTGATGTTTGTACCTGTCAGAAAGCTTCATGCAACAAACCCAAACGGGCAGGAGAGGAGATGAGAGGGGAAGAGGAGATGAAACGTGTTCGTCTGCAGACTCTCGGCTTCGCTCCCCGCCGTTCGCAGACGCTCCCGAGTTTATCGGGTCTGCTGGAGGTGACTGATGATGTGGGTTTTTTGGAAGCCGGCGCCAATTTATCCCCCCCGAAAAAAGTTGCAAACTCGCTTCCTTTTTAAAATGTGTTCTTGGCAGCGGGGAGCATCATCTGGACGAGCGCTCAGACCCCGGGACCCAGAGGAGCTTTCGCAGCACTCCGTCCAGATTCTGCGCGCTCGCTCGAGTTTCTGCACACATTCGGAAAGAATCAATAAGAAGCTGTGGCTCGAGTTTACAACATGGCCAACCTCATGCTACATAAGACTGCAGAGTTCACAAGTTCAGCAGACGGAGTGCAGAAGGCTGGTTTGACATTTTCTCATATGGATCAGACTTGGTGAGGATTATTAGCATTATGCAGAAGTTGACTTTCATTGAGCGAAAGAGGAGCGTGCTACAGATCCTAAACAACCCAGACTTCAGGAAATCAGCATGAAAGGTGTCCTGGAAGGATTAGTAACTGGAGAGCGTCTCTCTCCAGCTTACCGACGCGGCTCCAGCAGAGTGTTTGACCCAGATCGATCTTCGCCGCTCTTGAAAGCCATGTCGGCTCCGAGCACGTCGCTCTCAAAACAAATGTGTTTCAGATTCTGCACTTTATCTGAGTCGATGCTCGAAATCACAGATATCGAAGTCAGAGGCCTGAAGTAATTATGATTTATCCTCTCGGCTCCAGCGTCGCTCGGGCCAAATTTCGGTGTTAATCCCGCAAACAGGTGTTTCGGTTTGGACCGGAGTGACGTCCGCAGATGGAACCGAGCGGCGCCGCCACACTGGGAGACTCGCCGCCAGCAGCTGGACCCGAACGCGCCTCTCCAGCCGGTCAGACGCCAGCTTGGGAAGCGGGTTCATTTAAAAATTTCCAACACATTTTCAGACCTGGCGGAACCCGGTCCTGGACTCGCTCAGACACGACCCAGAAGCATCGATCTGCTGTGCAGCGGAGGTGGTTTGTCTGCAAACAGCTGTCAGAAGAACCGAACGTGGCCTTGAGTCTGGAAAACCTGAAGTCAGCGATCACACCTATCAAACGTGTTAAATCTGCGAGATCAAGTCAAATGAGGTTTATTGAAGGAGTTACAGCAAACGTCCGGTGCTGTATTGATCATGCAGGAGCGTACAGCAGGGGCAGGAGCGAGGATCTGCCCTCCTCCCGTCGCCCCCGTGGCAGAACAGCTAAAAGGCCAGATAAATAAGACAGCCGGGGCTCTGAGGGTCGCTGAGCCGTGACCTTTCTCTCCGTTTGCTTTGGGAGCTCAGGAGCGAAGCCTCGTCCAGCCTCCAAAACCCCGGAGAGCAAATTTTAATCAGCGCCGCGCCGCCGCCGGCCGAGGCAGTGCATCATGGTTAACGAGGCTGAGTGAGGGCTCTCATTTACCCCGGCGCAGGTAACGGATGGAGCTCAGGGCTCAGAAGACAGCCCCGGTCCTCCTGCTCCAGAGACGCCCTTCAGAGCGACGCCTCTCCCTCCCGCTCCCGCTTCACAGAGCGTCTCGTTTCAAGGCTTCACACTTGTTCAATGGAAACGCGTTGTTTTCACTCTTCAAACACCTTTTGTCTCTTTGATATCGAGTCCAGCGATTCGCGTCAAACCTTTCCTGAACACGTTGGCCGTATCAGCGAGCGCCATACTTGCTACCAGATTTACCTTTACAGACAAAAACGCTGTCCTTCCAAGAATCCTCCCCCTGATCCCAGGCTTTTAACGTGTCTCCTTCAGAGAGGAGGGAACTTGAAAACCCTGGCAGCTGTGTGCATCGTCTTGTCTGTCATTGTGTTCGCTCCTGTAAAGGTTTGCCAGAGTCTTCTGGCGCCTGCCTGTTCTTAGGCTCCAATGTGACCCGATAGACTTCAGTTTGGAGTTCAAAACAGAAGATTTCATGTTTCCAAATATTTCCCATAACCACTTTATCTGATGTAAGATTGCAGGAACCTCTGCCGACCATCGGGTGAAGTCCTGTCGCGCCACAACAAGACACCCAGTACTGTTTCCCCAATGTGGAGTCACCATTTAACTCTAAGATAACTAATCTATTTCTAGATTGTGTGAGGACAATGGAGTAGAAAACCCATAAAAACACCTCGGCCTGGAGTCAAAAGCAGGAGTTCTCGCCACTGCACCACGGCATCTCTCTGGCTGTTGACAGGCTGCTCAGTAAAGAAACCATGTGACCATTTTGAGTAAGAGCTCGGTTTTTGATTGCCAAACGGCAGAAACACATGTGAACTGTTTTAGGTGTAAGTGTAATTGTTTTTTGCTGTCATTTACAAGATGTCTGAAAATCCAAAACAATATTTCAACGTGTTGTTAAGTTATAGCTCACGTCTTCTGTTAGTAAGTTATTGTTAGTTTGGAAGAAACTATTAAAAAAAGAATGTGACTTTACAAGATCAAGATATCAAACTAATCTAAGACTCCGTTTACACAACATTGCAAGACAATTCAAGCTATAAATCATGAAATATTTGCGATTTACATTCATGTTTGTAACGATGCGGCGTAAACGCTGCCTCCAATGAGAACCATGACGAACATCTGTTGGCGCTCTGACAGGACTCATCCCACATCTCTCTCTCTCCGCCCTCACAGTTCTGTCAGCACCTCCGTGGAATTAGGCTTGTTTGTTTATTTATTGTGTTGTTTGTCCATTACTTTACTTTCTGCACTTACCGCGAGGAAACCAAACGGCGCCTCAGAGACAATAAAGCTCTAATCTACTCAGACCCCTCCATTTATTTTTCATTCATCTCTGCCTCCATTAGACTGCAGCTCCTCAGCCCTTATTTTGACGGGATTAATACTCCGGAGGGAGGCGGCTAGTGGAAATATTTCCCCTGCTACTTAGTAACCGAGCTAATAATTCCAGACGGAGTTTCAGCCGTCGCCGAAGCGCTCGACGTAGCTTTAGAGGGAGATAGTTTGCAGGGAAATTATGCGAGCCCAATTACCAACAAGGTTTCAAAACAAGCCGGCGCTGTTCTGAAATCAGCCGTCAGGAGTGGATCCAGATGAAAGAAGGGACGTCCAGACAGCAGCAAACCAGCTTCCTCCTCTCTTCTCTTTCTTTTTAACCTCTCATGTGAAGAAGGTTGTCCGGCTCAGCTCCATCACTCCGAACAGTTTCTCATCACCGCCTGGTCAGCGGGGAACGTTCTAATAAACAGATGAAGATGACACTCACAGCTTGAGAACACACACACACACACCCACACACACACACACACACACTTGCAACCTTGAGAGAGATTACACCGGGGACGAGCACAAAATAAAAACCTTTCGCTTGATTATTTCAGGCAAAATAAACGAGCGTGTGCGCTGGCTCACACACACAGACGCACATGCTAACCTCAAAACGAGACAAATAGTGATCGAGTGACGTCCGCCGCGAGACGGCGAGGGAAGCGTGCGGCTCACGGATGACAGCGCTCCTTGTTAGGTGAAAAAAAATGGACACACACACACACAGCCAGGCGCGCACATTCAAACACAACCCTTGAATAATGAAACATATACACCCCGTGCACCTTCCTCTGTTGCACTGTGCACAATAAGTCTTGCTTCATTAAAGCCAAATCTCATCCACTATCAGTTTACAACCACAGAAGTCGTTTGAACCGCCGGGGAAATACAATTCCATTCCGTTTCGGGGTTATCTTAATATATGAGCTTGTCTCCGCCACATTGGTTTGCGGTTATGAGCCGGGCAAACACCCACAGCACTGCAATATTGCACCGGCACATTTGCACGACGGATCGGAGCGCACAAAGCAATTAGCGGCTGGTATATGTATGTGTAATTGTGTCCGCGTGCGAGCGTGTGGGCGTGACTCAACTCCCATGTCTGCTTCTTTGTGTACTCTAATTTCTACATCCAGCGTTATTAGCCAACGCTTCTTCGCGGCCGGTTTGTTTGTGCTCTTCCGCCGATCTTCCACAAGTTCTGTTCAACGAATGGAGGCTTCTGATGTTCCCGAACAGGAACAGTGTCACTCTTGAACCGCCCGCGAGAGATTTAGCCGGCAGAGAGGGAGACAAATGGCGCCCGGCGAAGACGGATCTCTCACGGCCGTCAGCGTCTGAGGTGCCCCGGTCATCCATCCTCCGCCGCTCCTCCATTCGCCATCTGTCTGGCCCGATCCCACCTGTATGACACCCGATCACTCTTCATCCCTCCATCCATCCATTACCCCTGTCACTTCACCCTTCCATTTCTCTGCCCCAAGGCCCGAGCACCCCCCCCACCCGCCTGTCACAGATGATCCTATCTGAGTGGATTACGTGGGATATCATGAGGAATATACGGTCAAAAGTGTCCTTGCAAAGGTTATAATGGGCGTAATAATAACGCCGCATCCGGCAGCGGAGCGCCGGCGGCTTCATGTGACGACTGCGTCACACTTCCTCGATAAATCACAGTTTGTACAAGGTCTATAAGTCGTCATTAACAACTGCATTAACATTAGCAAATCTCTTATTGATAAGGTCACAGACGACGGCTTAGAGGAGAAAGGATGCTTCAGTTTGGTTTGGAATTTTCCACCTTTGATATTTTTGGAAAAAAAAAAAAAAAAAAAAAGCTCCTTGAACTTTAGGTTAGAATTAATGGTTTATCTTTTTCTGGAGTAACTCAGCCAGGCTGAAAAACACACAGCAACCTCCATCTGCACAAAAACACCGAGTTCTAAAAGTCTCCACATTCCCAGAGTGACAGTATGGCACATTATCCAGGTGGTTAACAGGAGTAAAATTTAAAGTGTATTAAAAAACTTTCAGTTGGTTCAAAATGCGGCCGCCAGATTATTAACTGGAACTAGAAGACGTGAACACATTACTCCCGTTCTAAAATCTCTTCACTGGCTTCCAGTCGAGTTTAGAGTTAGATTTAAAATCCTTCTCCTCACTTACAAAATCCTAAATGGGATGGCTCCAACCTATCTCCAAGATGCTTTAACGCCTTATCAACCAATCAGAGCACTTCGCTCTCAAAATGCAGGGTTACTGGTGACTCCTAGAGTCTCTAAATGGACACTAGGTGGAAGAGCCTTTAGCTATCAGGCACCATTTTTATGGAACCAGCTTCCAAGTGGTGTCAAAGAGGCAGACACAGTCTCCACATTTAAGGTTAGGCTCAAGACGTTTCTCTTCGATGCAGCCTATGATCAGGTCAGCTAGGGATTCTAAACTGAACTAAACTAAACTAAACTAAACTAAACTAAACTAAACTAAACCAAACAAAATTACACTAAACAAAATTAAACTAAACCAAACTAAATTAAACTAAACTAAACTATACTAACTAAATACTAGTTTAAACAGTTAAGTATCCACAAAGCTGCCCCAGGAGCTAGAATGCTGTGGGAAGTACGGTGCACTGAGCCCTGTCCTCTAATGTCTGAATGTTATTCCCTTTAGTCCGTTCATTGCTTTTCACCTGTTGTCCCCCCCTTCGAGGGGGAGTCTTCTCCAGTTTCAGTTGCTGACTCCACTATTACGAAGGCCTATGAACAAGCTCCGTCCGGACCGGGAGGACACCCCTGTCGGTCCTGCCCGTGGACTGGCTTCGGTTCTACTGCTGGGATCCGTGGTTCTTGTGCTGGACCGTCCAACGGACTGTCCTCAACATTGTCCTAGGCTTTACTTCTTATTGTCTCATGCTAGCTGTTGCCAAAGCTGTCCGTCCCTGGGAGAGGGATCCCTCCATACTGTGGTTCTCCCCAAGATTTCTTCTTTTCCCACTGGGTTTTTGGAGTTTTTTCTTGCCGGATGTGAGGGTCGAAGGCGGTGGTTGCTTCGTTCTGTCTCGTTACTGTAAATATTGACATATTACCATTATGCTTATTCACTGTTTTTACTTTTACCGACCAATGTAACATCTTGAAGCCCTCTGAGGCAACTGTTGTTGTGATACTGGGCTATACAAAAATAAATTGATTGATTGATTGATTGATTGATTGAGTAACGACAAACAGGAATCCAAAATCCATCTGAAAATGTAAATGAAAATAAAACCTTCAATCAGCCTGCATGAAATATCCTCATGTTTATGAAGAAAACCTGTTTATGAAGCTTTAGCAACAACATCTCCCCGTTTTTTTTTGTTTTTTTTTTAAACAATGTCTTATTAAAGAGAGGAAACAGGCTTTACTATCTGAGATAAACTTTAATTGCATATATTTCTTCACATCAGCCTGCAGGTGACCACATGTGTGGTGTTACAGCGTGAACCTGGAGCTCCCGGAGGAGTGTAAAACTGAGGGCGTGAAAAACCAACTTTCATAGACACGTCATTTCCATAAATTATTTACCAAATGACACTGACCAGTAAAAATTTCATTTAACAGTTTTTTGCTCTGTTCTGTATTTACTTTGTCCATTGTGTGTGAAGTGTTTCAAATTTGGAAGCAAGTAAGTCCTGGTAAACCAAATGATTTGGTGAACCAACCAACCAACTGACTGAAAGAAATAACCGTACTATTTAACTAACTCATAAAATGTGGGGGGGGAAAGCATCTGAACTCATCCATCAAAACCAAGACAATATCTTGAAACCAAACAAACAACCAAATAAAACCAACCAGCCCACCCGGATTACTAACTAACTCACTCACTAAGATGTCAGAGACGATCAAAACTAGTTCTCGGTCATGTTTACATGATGTTTTCAAGTGCAACTGGACTTGTGTGCGCCCCCCCCCCCCCCTCCTCCTCCCTGATCCTCCCGGCTTCAGACTCGTCCTCCTCTTTAGCGATGGCCGCCTGACACAGATGCAGAGCTTGTCACAGGCTCTCACAGCATTGACCCGCCACGCCTCGCTCTCCTTCCTCGCCATAAAAGGAGGAGTGAATGATGGGGAGGCCAGAGGGAGGCGGGGGGAGGAGGAGGAGGAGGAGGGGGGAGTGACAGACTCATACAGCATGCGTAACAATCCAGTATGCCGATCCACATGCATCACTCCATCTATCTCCCCCTGACTGTCTCATCTAAGGCCAATGAAGACACACACACACACACACACACTTACAAAGACACAGAAGGTTGGCTCCAAGCTGCTACCCCAGCTGACTATCAAAGCTGGAGAAAAAAAAAAGAGAAGAAGAAGGTCACAGCGACGGTCCGGCTGCAGATAACAAAGCCGCTCCTTTTTCTCAGGGACGTTCCCAAAAAAGAGACGAGTGCTGACATGCATGGCAACTCAAACACACACACACACATGCACGCACGCGCGCGCACACACACACGCACACGCACCTTGACCTTTACAGAGAACGTTGGTTGGAGGGCTCTCTGCGTTCTGTGGGGTCACCAGGCTTTTCTCAGGGTAAACTATCAACATCAGTCTGATGCTCTTTTCTTTCTTTCTCATTTCTAGTCCTTAGATAGTTGGGATTTTTTTTATTTCTATTTATTTAAATTGATTTCATCCACTGATTCATTGACTTAAACGTCAGTTTTATTATTTCTAAGAATTGCTGAACTTGTTTTTATTTCATTGTTGCCCATTTGAAATATCGATCAATTCAGTTATCCAGTGAATATCCTTTGTATGCCTTTGCTAACGTGACTTGCAGTATTGTTGTTTTTAATGTTGCTTTTTTGTAATTTGAAAGATCTGAAAGATTTGTCACGCATTTCTCACATCTACATTTTTATTGGACTTTTAATGAAAAAATGTCCGAAACACTGAAAATGGTGTAGATTTCATGTAGGGCCAGTAGTTGCTACTCTTGTTTGTTTTTGTAATAAAACCACCACGCAGAGAACAAAACTCTATAAACCTTAAAAATGGGAAATACAGTAATTGTTTCGGACAGACGACCAGGTTGGATTGTTACTCTGGGAGACTCGGCTCTGAACACACAGTTCCAACAGAATCTGGACTGGGAGTCACAGTGCGCAGGACACTCACGTTGTTGTCATTGTCGTCAAAAAAACGATTTACTCCGGTCGCGGTACGCTTGCTCGGTATTCAGAAAGTTGCGTTTCCCTCCATTTCCATGGAGACAGCATCAGAACGTTCTCAAAAAGTCCCCCCTTTCGAGTCTTTTTTAAAAAGTTACATTTCCACTGGCTATCATGTAAACCAGGCCTCCGTCATTTATCTATTGATGGATTTATTTATTGCTTTCATCCCTCCATTGATTCATTTATTATTTTTCCATTGAGCTTTTTCCATTTGGATGAGTTTTGAACTTTATTGAATCTCTATTTTGAATTCACTTTTATCTAATTCAGGATTACTGAAGTTATTGTCTCTTCATAATGAGTTTCTCCCTCTCCGGCTCGTGTTTCCCTCCTGAAGAATCCCCTCTGCTCCCGGCCTGCCGCCTTTTCTCTGGGTTTAGCAGCGCAGTATTTCACTGTGATGATCCTCCTCTGCCTGTCAGCGCACACTGTAAACTTTCTTTTTAGAGCTGCTGTAGAACCAAAGTTATTACTTGTGTGCCACAAAGAAAAAAAAAAAAAGAATCCACCAAAAAGGAGATAAAGAAAAAAAAAAAAAAGCTGAATTAAATCATATATTCATTGCCCTGTTGTCCGGACATTACTGCGTAAAGATGTTTCAGTGTCCAGGAGTGACACTGATTTTAGTCACTATTGTGTGACAATATGCTGGAGAGCAATAAAGAAGACGGCTTTATCGCCCATAAAACTGGACAATTGTCTTTCTACCATCTGGCAGCTCATTAAATCACACAAACACACGGTGGCACAGTGACAGTCCACATAAACCAGGCTCCAACACACAAACATGGGCAGACCGGATATCAAGTAAACAAATCTGCAGCCGAGGCAGAGCGGAGCGGGCCGCCGCTGTCCTCAGGTAGAGGTGTCTCATATCTCCACGTTCCTCTGCATCACTTCGTACTTTTTAACTACTCAAATTTAGCTAAAAACAGAGAAAACTAAAGAGTGTTTTGTAATCCGATGAGCTTTTTCAAGAGACCGTTTAGAAGAAGAGTCACGACGTGCGTCTACAAACAAAGTTTAGCCGGTTTCTCAGGCTCCCTGGAGAAAGGAAACAGTTGCAAAATGCAGTTTTGAGCAAAACAAAAAGTGTGTGTTGCATCGTTTCTTTGTTGTGCCAAGTCATGCTCCCATCCCATGATCCATGGTCCAATCCCCATGTGTTGAAGGGCAGCACACTGCGCCACCGACTCCTCCCAGCGGAGCTTAAGCGCCATACACAGCAGCTGTCGCTACCACGCGCGCGCGCGCGTGTGTGTGTGTGTGTGCGTGTGAACAGCTTTGAGACTGTTAAATCAGAAGATGCAGCCTTTCTTTGCCATATGCGTGAGGAAGATTAAACCATAACGTTCATAATATTAGCTATAATATAATGATTGAGTGCCATTTAAACCTGAAGGTCTCCAGTTGTGCATCTTCTACTAATTTACACGCTGCTGGGACGATTTACGGGGCAGAAATACACGATTGTCTGAAAGATGGTGGGATACTTACACTGCTGCTGCCCTCAGAGCCACTCATCTTTAACAAATCAGATTTGTACGCACTCGGAAGAACTCGTCTCAGATTTGTGATGAAGAATTTTACAGCTAATCTGTGAGAGTTTCGCAATGTTTTTTTCATTTCAAGAAGTCGGATCATTATCGGAAATGTGTGTGTGTGTGTGAGCAGTTTCCTGGTTTGAATCCCACTGCAGGAACCTGAAATGGCCGGCTCAGGGTGTGTCAGTACAGACATCCAGTCCATAATCTACAGGTGTTTAAGAGAAATAACACATCGTCTGTTACAAAACCACATTATTAATGTCCTTTTGTTCAAACCTCTTTTTTGAAAAACACGTAAATTTAAAAGACATTTTTCACTTTTAACTCACCTCTTTACAAATATGTACTGCATATAAAGCAGAGATATGTCCACTGGTAGCTACTTTACCGTTTACATTATTATTCCTTGCTGTATTTTTTATGTTTAGGGATGCATGTGTGCATATTTATTGTAATTTAGCAACTCTTTAGTGGGTGTTTTTTTTTTTATCTTTATTCATTATAATCCATATAAAAACATCAATTAATAGATTTTTGCACCTTAGTGAGAGCGCTGAACTTCAACTATCGCACTACTGTGTGTGTGTGTATGTGTGTGTGTGTGTGTGTGTGTGTGTTTCCCACAGGAAACATGATGTCTCACGGAGTGAATAAGTGAAACCTGTCATGCTGGCCTGCTGAAGCCTTTTCTCCTCTTTCCATCTGTTGTGTTTTGAAGTTCATCTCGACCGAAGGTGTTAAAAAAAAAAAAAAAATCCCTCAGGAAAAATATATGCAGAAGGAAATAATTCTCATAAACGTGCTTGGATAAATGTCACAGCTGCTTGGTGAATTTGTATAGTGCAAAAAAAAAAAAATAAGAAAAAAAGACAGAAATCCCACCAAACTTTGGAAAAAGGAGGCGTTTAGTTTGTTTTCAAATCAAATAATAAGATGTATACTGAATTAACAGAAGGAAGATCCTCATTTGTTGGAGCAAACAGAAAGATTTGTTAAGATCCGATGAGAATATCAGAGACATTTTTACAAACACCGACCATATTAAAGACCAAACCGTCCACACACACGCTGTGTGTTCGTGTCCAACAGCGTGGTTTCCATTGGTAAATTCTGCACCTTCCACCCTTTTCTCCGCAAAGACAATTCCTCATCTTCTGCTGTAATTCGTACAGTGTCGCCGTGTTTACAGTGATGTTCCATTAATGCTACTTTCTGTTAGTCTGACGTGAGAAAAACAAACCTGTTAAAGACGGGAATTACAGGAATCACTCACACCTATTATCATGTGTTATATAAAGCATCGGGATCGGCTCCACAGCACAGCCTCACACATCATGGTTACCTTGTTACAAACATCTCAGACAACCAAACAAACTATTCCTACATATAGATAGTGCTATAGATGTATTTTCCAGACTATTGGTCTCTAAATTGTTGTTGTTTGACTAATAATGCAACTTATATTAAGAAGTGACTTTTTTATCAAAATATACCGGCACTACATGTCCTCATGCTGCACAAGAAGCAGGCATTAACCAATGAAATCGCCGACTGCAGCGAGTACGAGCCCAGGGTGGGTAGACAGTGTAGAGTGGTGCATCATGGGGTATTTGGAAGTGGGTGAGTGAGCCTGATCACTCCCCGGCTCCGCTGTGCCGAGACAGCCCCTCTGCGGGGGCCGCGCTCTCACTTCCTGGAGCCGATCAGATGCTTCCTGATTGGATCACTTCCACCCACGGCGGCCTGGAAGTGGGCCTCGGAGCCGCAGGTGACGTGATTGAACCAGCAGTCCCTGCGTCACGGAGCGGCGGCGTCCCGGCTTCACCGCGTGTCTGGCGAGCACGGGAGCAATTCCAGAGAATCCCTGAAGATCAGCTGGTCTGATAAGCAGTGATCGGCGGGGCTCAGGGATGAGCTGCTCTTAAAGCCTCGACACGGAGAAATCCCCGTCAAAACACAGTCCGGAAGAAAAGGTCCGATTCCCTCTGAGGCGATTAGAGCTTACATCTGTCGTCCGAGCGGGGCGGCACAGCTGGACGGCAGCCTCTGTGATCAGATGGGGGGGGGGAGCCGCCCCAAAAAACTTTGATCGCGACGGGACGAAAAGCCCAAACCGGACGCGTGTTAGTCAGACACGGCGGTCTGGCAGCGAGTGGCGAGAAGCTGTGCATTAATGAGTCGGTAACGGGGGAGATGTGGCCAAACTGCATAACGAGGAGTAATGAAGACGTCAAGGACACACACAGAAAAAGACACAGACGTGCAGGAGCAAATGTCTAAATAGATGTATTTTTATGGGTTTAGAGGGCAAAACGGTGCTCGAGTCATCAGGAATACATTAAGGTTCAGAAGTTTTACTGTGTGAGTCTGGGTCCGTCGTGTCTTTTCACGGCGTCAGGCTTTTTTTTTCTGCTGCGTCTCGCTTCGCCTGAATGGGAGAGCAAAAACACAATCATATCAGAAGACTCTCAGCAGAGGACAAATAAAACATTCAGATTATTAAAACTGATTTGCACAGTGCTAAATCTACCACTTCAATATAATGCGGCAGTTCACGATGGCATTTTTAATTTGGCGAGTTGGCTTCCTCAGTCAAGTGGTTCCCCGTATTTTTCCTTGGAGAACTCCACATTCCCTCTGTTCACAACCTTTACTGTGAAAATATTGGGTTTTCAGGGACTCTGAGCGGAGCTGGCGTGTAAACGGACACCCATAATGCAACAAAGGCGTTTTTCAGAGCGGGTTTTCACTTTACTTCCTGAGGTTCCCTGATCTTTCCCCTCCTCGACCCCGGTCTGGGAACCACTGCTTTAGCGGTGTTCAGCAATATTCCTGCAAAAAAAAAAGGCAACCTTTTCATCGTAATTTCTATTTCCAACAAAGCCCAATTCTGCGGGCAATTTTCTCAAAAACGGAGATGTAATTGTATGTATTTTTTGTTTGGCAGTAAATTGCGGGATTTGACAAAAATTGCCAGTTGGGGTTAACAGCCATGGATTTTTTTTTCAACCCTCCAAAACCTGTATCTCCTAAAATGAGCCGTGCAATCGCTTGTCATGATAATCGGCAGACTGCCAATTACTAAAAAAAAAAAAAAAAAAAAAAAAAAAAAAAAAAACACAGCTGGTATTGATTCAGCTTTCCCAGTGACGCCATAAAAACAAGCAAACAAACAGACCTGGGAGATTCTTGGAGACAAATCATGTGAGCTCCAGCTCCTGAAAAAAAACAAAAACAAAACTGAGTTCCTGCGATTGGTTATTTGTAGCTCAACACTAATGAATGAATAAATGATGTGAAAAGACTGGATTTGTGGGTTTAAACAGGGTTCCGTCTTCACCCTTCCTTCCAGATTTTGTTCCTCTGCAATGGTGCTTCTATTAAAGACGATAGAATTTACATGTCAGTCACAGTATGATGTTTTGAATGATGTTAAATGTGTAACTCCCTCCATTTGTGTTGAGTATATAACTATGGAGTTCTCAGTAATTCGATTGCTGTTCGCAATATATAGAAAAACACATTTTTTTTGTACATCGTGACGTCAGTAAAACATCTGAAAACATCCCTAAAAGTTGCATTCCTGCTTCAAAGATTCATCTTGACCATGAAAGCAGCCGGCTCCCGGCTGAAGGTGAACGCCTGCCCTTCAGAGCTCCCTGTAAATCCTGTTCGCATCTGTTGTTTTCCAGTCAAGGAAACTGTTTGTACCTCAGAAAAAAAGAAAAAAAAAAAAAGAACACATAAAGATTGGCTGTGAGAAAAATGGTCATTCCTGCTGGGTTTATTATCTTTGTTTGTTCTTTTAAAGGCGCAGATAGTCTGTTGACGGCGTTCCAGTCAATAAGCCAATAAACTGTGCTTTCAGTTGACTTTGTAAAGCAGACATCAGGTGTGTGTGTGTGTGTGTGTGTGTGTGTGTGTGTGTGTGTGTGTGTGTGTGTGTGTGTGTGAGAGACCCGACTTACAGAATCTCAACATCGCAGAGCTCGTCGGGCTGAGATCGTCCAGAGACGTGCCGCTCGTCCTCCTGTCGGCTGTGATCCTTCATGCTTCTCGGCTGGTTTCCTCCAGGAGGATCCCCGGGCGGAGAGGCCGGACGGCGCTCCGCCTACGCCGCCAGGCGGGGGTCGGATACCACCGTACGCCTCCAGCCTGAAGTCTCCACCGCATTAGCAGCATGACGGACGAGGAAAAGAGAACAAATGTCAGTGTAGTTGACACAGAGAGAGAAATAAAGTACACGAATAAACCGGTTTGAGACTCTAAGACTCCATCTGCGAGGAGCGCGGCGCCGAGACGTTACGGATTTGTCATACCAGCTGGCGGAGCCGTTATTTACTTTATATTTTTAACTATTTAACCCCAAAGGGTCAGCCTGCGAGATAAATAACATCGCATAAACAAAAGGCAACACTTGAGAAATGAGGAATGTGAAGAACTCTTGAGTCGGATGTCCCGTAACCCGTCACGTTAAATCTGAAATCAACAATCAATTAACAGATAATTCATCTAAAACTAATGCCTTTCATGAAGCTGAACTTTATTCATTATCATTTGTTTGCTTGACATGATTCTCACACAATGGATGGATGGATGGACGGATGGATGGACGGATGGATGGATGGATAGATGACTGTCTTCTTCTCCATCCTCGACACATCTGGCTCCGCCCCTGTAAGTTATTCCTTCCCGTTTGAGCATATGCTTGATTCATATGTGCGAAGCCACTTTTCACATCTATTTTTCAGCAGGCAGGTGTTCACGTTTGGGACGTTACACTTTCACTTTCTTTTTTCAGCAACGTCAGCAGACACCTTCTTCTCCACCTCGGAGCTGATTTACACTTTACGTAATGAAGATCAGGAGACCTCGGGCCGGATCTCCTGAAGGGTGGAGATTTGACACCGTGCTCAAAAACTTTAACGCCCGATCCATTCGGCGTGTGAAACAGAGGTTCACAAAAGTTTCCGATCTGACTGGTGTTGATAAATGTAGCAGCGGAAATTGATCGTTATTAACATGTCCTGAAGTATTCATGGTCCAGAAGACCCGCCCACTCAGGTCAAACACAGAGAGGAGAAACCTTGGCCAAAACAAAAAAAAAGAAAATTTTCCAAGCTGGAAATCGATCCTCTCAGGCCTGAGGTGGAGGTAAATAAGGAGGAGATCTGTGGAACTGGAATTAAAGAAGTCCGGGGAAACTCTTTCTGGAAGAAGATCACAGCAGCAGTGAACAAACAGGACACCAGCTGAAGTCTGAATCAATCATACATTCATTCATTAATCCTGTCGTTCATGTGGCCACTGGGATTCACGATATCTGAAAATGTCTTTGCACTGTGCCTGTTTCCATTATGTCTAAAAGCTGTGATTGAAACCAGCAGTTATTGTGGCGAGAGGCATTTCCTCAGCTGGCCCGCCACGACTTTTACTAGCGGAACTGGTCAGAAGATGTTCTCTACTTGTACCTTAATGTCTTTGATGGATTTCCTCTGTCACTCTTTCCCCCACAGCTGTGAAAAATGAACTCCTATAATGTGTTTTTCTTACTTTTTGCCAAACACAGTTTACTTTAATCACTTACCTGTAAATAAATATAAAATCGTCATGTAATCGGAGTCCACTGCACTCAAAATGATGTTCTTTACCGTGTTATTCTTACCTGATCACCCTCCAAACACTCAACCCAGCTGCAATTTTATCAACTATTGAAATTGAAGTAACCATCAGTAAATCTATACTTTCTAAGATTCCAGAAAATCCAAAGTACAGATTATTAAGAGCATTTCAAAACACGAGGTCACGTCTAATTGGCCCGACTCATTGTGTATTGGTAATCAATAAGAATGATTGAGTCTTATCGTCACACTGTTCATAAACAAAGAGTCAATATTAACAGCCAGCGCTGTTCTACATCAGAAACTGTTTGAAATAAACTGTATTAACTGTCAAACTAAAGCTCATTTTAACATCTCAATTTATCTTTACTACACTCTATTACCATGTCATTAATGGTGCAGTGGTTGGCAGTCCCACCTCACAGTCAGGTTGTCACGGGTTAGAGCACCAAACACGTCAAACATTTAACTGATTTTACTGATTTCTGCCTGAACGATAATAATCCATACATTTAATACACAACAGATATAAAGAAAATCGTGCAGTGAAAGAAGTCTGTCGCATTGGTGCTTGGAGTCACAGAAAACACAAGTTGTTGAAAGCTGCTCCGGAGGTGGAACGTCTCCAGAACTCTCAGACTACAAGGAAATGAGGGAAAACAAAACTTTCTGAAAACGGTTCTCAAGGTGGAATTCAGAAAAACACAGTAAGATTAAAACATCACAGCTAGACAGAAGAGTTACTACTACATTTCATTTTTGTCTTTATTTTTAATAATAAAGGAGAAAACACTGTCCACTCCTATACTTGCCATCTTAAACATGCCAGAAAAAGAAATTAAATCAGGTGAAGGAAGTCAATAGAGATTTTATATTGATTTTATAAAAGAAAGATTATATATATATATATATATATATATATATATATATATATATATATATATATATATATATATATATATATATATATATATATATACAGTATATATATATATATATACATATATACATATATATACACATATATATATATATATATATATATATATATATATATATATATATATATATATATATATATATATATATATATATATATATATATATATATATGTGTGTGTGTGTATATACACATACACACACACATATTACTTAATTTTCTTTTAAACCCTGACTGTAGAGGAAAATATCTGTACATTTCATATCAAACAGACATGAACAGGCAAAAGCAATTTAGCATCATGTCTTCAGGTATTTTGTGTGGAGTTTGCATGTTCTCCCTGTTTGTTTTCCCCAAATATCCCCACATTAAAAAAACAAAATAATAATCAGTAACCTACCAGCAGGTGTGTTTTTGAGCATATGTAACCACAACACTTTAATATTTATTTTCTCATCATATGTAACCCGACTGCAAGAAAAATCTGTTTATTTTCTTTCTTCTCGCCACCTTCTCTAATTCCTTTCCTCTTTTTTTCCCTTCTGTTTTGGTTAAACATGGCAACTGTTTTTTTTTTTTCCTCCCTCAGATAAATTAATTGCTGATTCCTAATTTCTCATTTGTTTACACTTCAAAATTAGCAAAGGGAAATCCCCACACCGTTAAATTAAACAACTTTAAAAAAAATAAAAACTCCAGAGAAAGCACCGCTGGCCGGTGGCGGCCCTACGGGCGGGCGCCGCGGCCCACATGTGACCGTACGCCAGCCGGCCGGTCGCCGTGGCGCCCCCCGAGGCGGCGGGCTGCACTATCACGCACACCGCCGGGTGGCCTTTAATGACATTTCCCATGTTTTAGTGTGTCTCCATAAACAACAGTGTGTGTGGCTGTGTGCGTCCGCATGAGCTTCTACCCTGGCATGTGTGTGTGTGTGTGTGTGTGTGTGTGTGTGTGTGTGTGTGTGTGTGTGTGTGTATGCAGCGCACACAGCAGCCCCAGACCTCCAGCCGACCTCTGACCCCGCTCTCAGTGGAGAAAGTGAGCCTCCGCTCGCAGTAATAGCCGATGCGCCGGAGCCGAGGCGTCGGGGGGGGGCCAAAGGGCACGAGGGGAGCGAGGTGGGGAGGGAGAGCAGGGTGAGGGAGCGGCGGTGACAAATCGGGAGGCGACGGAGTAATCAGAGTACAGCAGCACGCTGGGTGAAGTATGAACTCCCCTCTGTGGTGACAGCAAGGAAAACCTTCACTCTACCAGGAAGCATGTTCAGGAAAATCCACACTTTTAACTGAAAACCAAGCGAAATACCTGGAAATAGCTCAATTCTAAAGTGATTTACTGTGTCAGACCTGCTGCATTAGAGCAAAAATACATTAAATTGATCAAAACCACACATGTTCAGCCATTTATAACGAACTAAATGATCAAAATGAGGCGTGACAGATCAGGCTATTAACTACAGATCATCTGCACCAACAACTGGTCTCAACTTCACAACAACTCAGTTGTCATAAAGGTTTGAGGGAATATTAATGTTAACACATACGGTCACTGGTCCGATAAGGTTTAATGTCTTCAAAGTCTAAAACTTGACTAAAAGCCATTTCAGCTCTCCTCAAGTCTGGATTTTTAGTCCTGTTATAGCATGTTGGTTTCATGTTCTTTATGTCAGTCACATATAAAATGCAGAATTAATCATATACAGTATCTCCTCTGATACGATATCTATTTTTGGTGAGGTTACTCATAATTTCATTCAACTCCCTAAAAATGTTGTATTAGTAAACGTTATAAACATATATATGTGCTCTTTGAATCAGATTTTCTTTGTCTCTTCATCTCAGCTTTGGGTGGATGTGATGTTCTGGTTATTTTCCATCAGATCAGTGAACCTCATGGAGTGTCCTGTGTTCGTTGTTCATGGCGCTGAGATGACGCGGTGTGTATTTTTATATGAGATGAATGTTTCCCACAGTATGTATGAAACATGTTGGAAGGACAAATCATCCCAGTTATACTTTAAGATACAGTCTTTGTATAACACACACACGTGTGAATAATTCTATTCATTTACCTTAAAACCAAACCGAACACTGAGGGAAAGAAGAAACTGGGATCAGTACTAAAGGCAGATGTTTATTCATTTACGACTCATGTTGTTGTCATCTTCTCATGCCTTCAACCCACTAATGAAGACAAACGTTTCCATTTAGTGCGTTTCTGTCCCCGTTTTACATCTTTCATGTATGAAATTCACCAACATGACGATGATGATGATGGAGTCAGACTCTCTGCTGGAGAAAAACAATCAGTGGCTCGACGTTGAAAGAGTTAAAAAACACAATTCCTCAGCCTAAAATAGAAACCAGACGTGTGTGAAAGGTAAACGATAATTGGTACGTGTCTTAAAACGCCATAAAATAAACAGTGAGGAGGGGAGTTATATAAAAGCGAGTGTTTGCAGTTCATTACGTGCCACCTCTGAGGGAGAGCGGCTCCCTCCGAGCATCCTGTCTGAATTTACTCAGGCCTAAAGATCCGTGTTGGACTAAAACAGCGGGTAAGCTCTTTTCTCCAAACAAAGTGGATAAAGAGAGTTTGGGTGGCTTTATTCTCTGCTCCATCCCTGGAGAGGATGAATAAACGAGACAAAGAGGACTCCTATTGTCTGGCCTAAATGACTGTAAGCTGCTTGTAAAGACTGGTCTGGAAAGAGGTTGAGGTGCTGCTGGGTGGGGGTAAAGGATTATCGGTTCCTCCTCGCCGTCCGTTCTTCGATATTCGTCCTTCCAAATTGATTTTTGTTTTGCTGCTGTTGTTGCTGTCGATTGTGTCCGCGGGAAGGCGGGAGGGGGGCTGATAAGGCGCTCTGCGGGCCGGGGAGTCCCCCGTGGCCAATTTTCCCCACCACCACAACAACGCTGTCGCAAATTAAACTGTCATAACGCCCATAACCACAATTAATGACTGGGATTAGAGGGGGGGGGGGGGGGGAGAAATCTGCATTGCTGAACACCTTGAGGCAGACATGAGCTCTTAAGCACAGGACAGGAAAAAAACGGGGAGGAACGGGGAGGAAAGATGGAAGGGAATTGGAAAAAGAAGGGGGAGGAAGATGGAGCTCCGGTGGGGAGTGAAGCTGCGACAGAAAAAGAAAGAAAAAGAAAAAAAAAAAAAGAGCACAGAGGAACCAACAACTGCGAGTTAGCAAAAAAAAAAAACCCACCAAACAGGAAGAGTGATGAATAGATGAGGCGGCGACTTCTTGTTCAAAGCGGTCCGCCACCTCTCCGCAGACATAAATAGCCGTCATTGACGCTAATAGGCCCCATCTTAGCTAAACAGGCCGCCTGCTACATGATTAACATCAGCAGCTGAGGTTCACTGCTAAATGGACCAACATGATACGGCGGCGGAATCGTCTGATCTGCAGATTAAATTAAATTTCCTCGGGAGGCAAAAATTGCTCCCGCTGAAAATTAATGACTCCCTTTGACGAAGAAGCCGAGCGAGCCAACGAGCGGCGAGGAAAAGGAAAGAAAGCAGGAGGGGGGGGGAAGAAGAAATGTTTGCCTAAGTGCGAGAAGGCGGCGGCGAAGATGGATGATCTGAGCGTGGAAGTGAGGAGTTGATGAAGTCCGCGGCCTGGGACGAGGAGGACGAGGGCGAGGGCGAGGGCGAGGGACCGCCGCTCGCCACCTTCCAGTTCGCCACCCAGACGACCCGCCGCAGGTAAAGTGAATCACTTAAACGCCGCCGCCGCCAACCACAACAACAGCAACAACAACAAGTGTCGCCGCTGCGCGTAATGATACGGAAACACAGAATTACTCCGCCGCCGCTGCCGCCGCCGCGTAAATTGAATGAGGGGAGGGACGGCGAGGAGCAGGGGAAGTGACAGGCGAGCCGTGATGGGACGGAGGTAAGAGAGATATCATCTGCTGTGATTGATTACAAAATTGCAGGGCTGAACAAGCTTCTCTCGTTTACACACACACACACACACACACACACACACACACACACACACACACACACACTGCAGAGGATTGAACTGTTTTCATTTCCAGGCTGCATGTTAACAATCACATGAAGGATCCGTTTCTAAATGATCCAACAGGAACATAAAAGACATAACAGAGGAATATTACACAGCAGTTATGACAATTTCTTCATTCTTTGTTGTGTTTTATGACATAATTACGCCGAACGCGAGCGTGCGACTCATACATTTGGCCGTACACACTCCCGTGAGCGGGTTTGAGCTTAATGCTCAACTGCTCGGGCTCCGAATGCAGACTCCAAAGGAAAAAACAACTGAACACCCCATATTTCTGACTTTAAACTATTCTACCGATAACACAGTCCAGCCGGCCTCAAAGTGTAGAACTGCACCGCGTGTAAAACCACTCGATTTCCAAGTGCAGGGAACACTTTAAACATCGACAATGGCGATTCATATGGCCAGACGATGAGGTTGGAGTATTACTGTAATACAGGTGACACTCAACAATAAAACTGCCCGTCCAGGAGGACTGACACCCTGGAGGAAAACACTGCTGTTATCGTCCACTTTCAGTCTGAGTGTGACGGTCATTTGGCAGTGCCGTTTGGTTTGATTTAACAAGACCGAAGGATACCGAGTCACAAGAGCAAAATAAACTCTAATACTATATGAAAATGAACTAAAAATGAACGTGTGTCATTTTCTATAAATAAACTCGAGTAAAAGGGCAGATTAACAGCTTGGGGCACTGGAAACATTGCCCTGAGGAGGCGGGTCTTAGTATCAATTCCGCCAATCAGCCATTAACAACGAAAATGGATGAGAAGAAATTAAACCGTCCAGAGCCGTTTAGTGGCTGCAGCTTGGGGCGAATTTAAGGTCGACCATCGCTGTCTGGTTTGCAAACACACTGGAACTGCAGAATGATGAAGCGCCTCCGCTTAAAAACTTACCGCCAGACTGAGTGGACACAGAAAGATGGCTGCAGATGATAAGGTAAGACATGTTTGGGGGGGACGAAGATACTGAGGTAGTGTGTCTTGTGGGGGTGGATTAGTTTGTCCAGTTCTGGTCAATCAATCAGACGGATTCTCGTCTTCCTCATGTTTTATCGAACTTGTAGTCACCGTTTGTTCAGGGCAAGAGTATCTAAAACCAGTGAGACCTTGTCGCAGTGGGGTAGCACATTTTTAAAAATTACAGGAAACCAAATGAAGGTTTTGGACATTCCTCGCCCGACTGAACCCGGCCCGGTGTGAAAACACTCAGCTTTATAATAGAGAATGTTCCAGAACTGTTGTACTTCTAAATGTCAGAGGTGGATGAGGGAGAAACTTCCGCCTCTGACATTCTCTGCTTTTCTGATTACTGCTCACAGGCATTTCAGGTCAACATCTTTTAATTCTCCAGCTGTTGATGGAGTGTTTCTGTTTAGCTGTTGTTACAGTCGACTCCTCTATCAGTTCGTTTGTTCTGTTGGGGTGTTTAAAGGGAAACAAGGCTCTACTCTTCGATTAACAGACAACCAGGAGCCCAAAGTCTAAATCAAGCCAGTAATCCTCCGTAGAAGACTGCTTCATTCTTGGATCGCGGCTCCTTCATGTTCCTCTGCACTCGACAGTCAACTGTTCACAGACTTGTGGAAGACCTGGATCAGGTGGGACCTGAAACCCTCTCTTTCTGGAGCTGGATTTGTCTTGAACTGTTCTGTTTTCAGTTTTGTGAAGAGACTCTTCCTCTTGAAAATGCTCTTTTTTTTATTGATAATAATTAGCTGCATTTCATTACCACCTCTTGTTTTTGCAGACAGGAAATTTGCTGCTGCAATTTAATTGAAAAAGAAGGATTTTTTTTCCCTTTTTTTTTTTTTTTTTTTAATTAAATTGAGAAAAGTCTATCTTTACCATCTGATATGTTGCCTTGGTAGCCTTTTGCGTGAAATATGAAAAAGTAAATCATCTGTTTTAATTTATTCAACACCTTTTTTTATTACCTTTTTGAAATCGACGGTTTTAAATTGCAAAATATTTTCCAGAGTGAAATGATGGATTTCACATATATTTCTCTATCAGACTGGAAGAAAACTGTATATTTAAGTGAAAACAGAAAAACGAGCTCAAGCTGTGGAAACTTCTAGATATACGGGCGGCTTTCCTCTAAAGGTCAAAGAAAGAAAAGGATGAAGGATTAAACGTGTCGACGGAGACAGGAAGTCCTGCGCGTGGACAAACAAGCAGCTGAGTAAATCACTTTGAGAGAGAGAGAGTGTGTGTGTGTGTGTACTGTCAACAGATGGGCTGGTTTATACCTGGCAATAAAAGTATGTTTGGGCGTGATAGTACAAGTGTGTGTGTGTGTGTGTGTGTGCGTGCGCAAGTGTGTGTGCGTTCGGGAAGCATTCGGTGTTGCTCTGGTGTATTTTCGGGTGCATTATCATGATGTGTGTAGATATACATACGAACAGGTGCGAGCGTACGCGCGCACACACACACACACACACACACACACACACACACACACACACCTCCACCCCTCTGTCAGCTGCAGCCAGCAGGTCATCAGCCATCTTGTCCAGGTTGGGGGCCTCGCCTGTGTAGATGAAGCACGGCGTCTCTTTGAAGACATCTGGCTGCACGTCATTTATCTCCGCACGGCGGTGAGCGGGCGGAGAGGACACGGGAGGAGAATACACACCGGGCCCCGCGGAATAAAAGACACGGGGAGAGAAAAGACGAAGCCTCCGTTTGACAATCCTTCAAAACGACGAGCGTTTTTCTTTTCCCTGTGAAAATCCTTAAAACCTACCTGAATTAAACCGGCTCACCTTGTTTGGCACACACACGGGGACAGTCAGCCGCGCAGCGATACCAAACAAGTGCAAATAATTGGGGGGGAAAAAAAAATAAAATAAAGGAAAGAAGCTCCTGAACAGTCTGAACACGTTCCGGCGAAACTGCATTCTGCTGCGTTTATTTAATTCTGTTCAGCTGATTCCTGAAAATTAATCCTGAGCAGTCATTTCTTGACGGTGCCTGCAGCCAGGCGGCGAGGCTTTATCGTGCTCCGGCGCAGTGGCGCTAACCTCAACCTGTCCCTCTCCGCACCGAGAGGAAGAACAAAGCAATAAACCAATTATAGGAGTGCTTTATCGTCGCCACGGTGACCGGCGGCGTTTCAGCCGGGGTCAGGCCGGGTGTACCAACAGCTTAGCGTGTTAGCGTCAACTCTGACCACTCGACGGCGGCGCGATCGCGCTGGGGAACACGTGAAGGGTGAAAACAGCGGGCGGGGCTCGATGCACGCGTGCTCAGATAGCGGCGTTTAGCAGGAGCGCAGATAACCGGCTGAACACGAGGAGACGCGTGAGAACACAGACGGCTTTAATCGGTGAACCAGATAAGACGAATCCTGCGCGGGAATACGCCACAAGTCACACGTCAGGCTCGAAAGCGGCGGTTTCTAACCTTGTTTTCCCCGTGGAGACCCTCAAACTGTCTGAACTGAGAGCCTGAGCTCTAATCTCTGAATATCATTAATGGGTTCAAATATGGAAAAGCAGTGGGCGTCAAACTACAAGCACTTCCTGTTTGTAGTGTCTTCTGTGCTGGGAAAATCAGGCTATCTATAACTGAACTGGAATAAAGAAAAAGGTACTGTTGTAATGCCACGGCTGGTTATACAATTAATTAAAGACAACAATTCATCAGGATCAAGAAGTCCAAACAACAGCAAATAGAAATGAAAAATAACTCCCTGGAACTGAACTGTGACCAATCAGATTTAATCATAGTTCCTTTTAAATTCCATCTAATTCACTCCACCCATTAGAAACTCCACCCTGTCTCCCTTGGACTAACCTTTGACACCAATTTTTCACCAAACAGTTTTAAAAAAACAGCATCCTTTCATATCGTAACATTAGCCGTTTCCATCCCTTCCTCTCCTTCTCGGCCTCGGAAACATCGATTCAAGCCTCAGTCACTTTTCTTCTCGACTATCAGAACCACATTCTCTATGGTGCCTTAAAGCTATAGTGCGTAACTTCGGTCGCCCTCTAGCGGAATTCTGCGTTATTACAACAATAAAGCCGGCGCTTCGTACGCTCGGGTGTCCCCAGTGCCCCCCCCTCCCCCCTCCCCCCTCCCCCCAATCTGCCACGGTGATTCGCATTTCCACAGCGCAAATCACAGTTGGAAACGGTTTTTATTCTGCGTGAATAAGGACAGCTGGTGAAAAAAAAGATGGATTCTTTCGAAGAGGTAATTATTGTTTTCTTTTTTTTGCCACAGAAATGTAAATAGCTTTTTAAAACGGGAGACAAGGTGCCTGCTAATTTGTAACTGACAGGTTAGTGGATGAAAATACTCAGTGGTCGTCAGCAGAAACCATTTGTTGTCCGTTGGTCTCCAGTAGCTTCTTGATGAAAAACGAAGTGTTACACACAAAGTACAGTGTTTCCTACAGGAAAAGAGTTTGGCGGCGGGGTGGGGTGGGGGGTAGCGTGTGGTGTTGCTGCTAACGCTGCTGGCTGCTAACTCCGCTAATGCTGCTAATGCTGCCGGTGTTTGCTGTCTGAAAGGTTTTTTTTTTTTCCCTCTCCGTTGTCTGGGTGCTGCAAAACTTAGCGCGGGCGGCGCCCGGACTGAACCCTGAAGCAGCATGTGGCTTCCTCGGTCTGCCTGAGACTATGAGCTGAGCCTGTTGCTATGAGACCCTCCGCGCGTCCTCCCCCTCCCTTCTTGTTGTGACGTAAAGTGCGTAATTTCCTGCGCGCCAGCGCGGGAATGTCAACGGTCGACATGCAAAGCAAAAATTATATATACTGAAAAATCCCGCGACATGTTAGAGGAGCCAATCGGCTTAATCTGCATTTTGTCATCTCCACTAGTAGTGGCTTGGCTAAAACGGACGTTCATAGACATTTAAAAGTTACGCACTATAGCTTTAAAGAAACTTCTGTATGTCCAACGCTCTGAACACCTTCCGAGCCGAATGAAAACTCATCTTTAGAAATGCTTTTGAAATGTTGTAAATGGATTCCTTTCTTGCTCACTGCGTCACTTTCTGTGAATGTTACGTTAATCCACATTATCGAGCATCTTTCTCCAAACACCTTGTGTACACAGCGACACAGTTTAAAGATGTGAGATCTGTGCAATGCTCCCATCATGCGATAGGTGGCGCCATCGAGTCACTGTAACACGCTATCCATATCTCAATCCAGCTCCGGGAGTTCGTATCAAATTAGAACGACCGGTTTGTGAAAAGGTGGAATTTTTACGATCGCCAGTTTACATCGCAAGAAAATAGAGTTTATATGATTTACTGGAGTGGCTCCATACACCACCTGGTGGTACGGAGTGGAACTACGAGGAACAGAAACTGTTCACTGGTGTATTATAGACCCTGTTATTTCCATAATATCTCCTATAACAAAGCAAGTCGTCACAGCCAGCCATGCTCTCTGGGCCGTTCTGCTACAGCTGGAGGATGTGAGGAGCTGATCCATCTAATTCTATCCTGCTGATTTCTGACGACAAAGTGCGCCGGAGTGTTAATGAAGTTTTAAAATAATCACAACGACAACAACAACACCTCATAGCAAGTCACATGAGAGCGATCTGACATGCCTTCCTTGGCTTCGCGCGGCAGCGACGTCTCATAAACAGCCGAACGTCCTGTAGCTACAGTGTGCGGCGCTCCCCTCTATCCACAGAGCGCTCTTCTATCAGAGTGCTGCTTTATGAGCTCGTTTGTCTCCCCTCCATAGAGCAGCGTTAGCCCATCTATCTGTTTCCCCTGAATCGTGCGGGGACGGCGGAGCCCACCGTAGCTCCCTCTTTCTGATGAAGACGCCCACTTAAACAGCAATTAAGATGCGTTTCCTGGCTCTGTGCTTTATAATTTCCCCATCTGAGCCGCGCGGGCATCAATATTCTGCTGACGTGACGGCTAAATCACCGCGGCCAAACGGGCAACCCGGATTCACTCAGCCAAACACACACACACACACACACACACACACACACACACGTGTTTCATTCAAGTGACATGATTTATAACTGATTTACATCAATTTGAACCCACAGTTCGAACTTGACCTCGAGTGAGTCAGGATATTTACCGCATAATAGATTTTAGAGAGTTTACATTTAATCCAATACCTTAAAAAAAAAAAAAAAAAAAAGAAAAGATTCAAGTATAAGATTGATCATTCCATCAATCTGAATTGACAGTAAGAATGGAGAAAAGTTGGACTCTATTGGCCAGTGAGGGGATCTACTCTAAAATGTTCATATAAACACGCCTGCCAAGGACCAGGAGCCCCAAAGACACGTTTATGAATTAGAAAGAGTAACTCAATTGAATTTTTGAGAGGACGGCGCTGGAAGCAACTCCAACTGCGCTCATTTCCACCGGTATTGTCTCATTTGGTGGTAAACAACACGCCGCGCCTGCAGAAGAAGGAGGAGAAAATGAGGACGCCGTAATCGCATAAAAAACATTTCAGCTTTATTGACACGCCGGAAAATAGAGTCGCAGTCAACAGGACGGGAGAGAGCGCGGCGTTTGGAGAGGTGAGCGACTCCATGATGCAACGGGAAGAAAGGAAGATGGGAGTTTTAAAGATTCGACTCGCCTCCCCGGGAGCAGGAAACGCCACAATCAGCTTTTCGCTCTTTTCCGTGTCGTGCTGGAACATGGCGCCGGACCGGCGCTGAGAGACGACAGACGACTGACGGAAACAAACTACAACATTCTCAACGTTTTTGCCATTTCTGTGTAAATATACACTGTTTTCAAGAACTTGTTAACATCCCTTATTACTGATGGAAATAACTTTCCATCCCACATCAAGCATAACAGCTGATTGATAGGTTTGAGCAATTTTACATGATTTGACCTAAACTGATGAATCTGAGAAACATCTCAGCCGATCCACTTCACCTATGACCCAGATTCTAAGAAGATGAAGCACGAGAACAAACGCATGGAAATCTAAAAAGCTTTGTGTGTTCTGTGTCACCTTATGAAAACTCATCCATCTGCAGAATAAAACAATGACTGTGAGCAGGACAGCGCAAGCGGCGGAAAACAGTGAGCAGCAAGCGGAGACGAGCCAAGGTTGAGTGGTCCACATCTTTTTTATTTTCATGTGCCCAAAAAAATATAAAGCGCAAAAAGTGCATTGGAGGATCTCAAAGGAGCACGGCTTCCCAGGCAGCAGAGCAGAACCCAGCAACAACCAAGTACAGCTGCTGACTGAATATCTTCAGGTGCCTTTAATACATCCACCTTAAGTGGGTGAAACCATAAAAACTCCACAGGTGCAAAACATAATATTCACTAAAACTATGCTAAAATCCTCCACTACAAAACCCATGATAATAATCTGAAGAAAAACAAAACCCATACTACAGGCAGCAAAGTGTTTCAAATAAATAAATAAAATGACTATCGTCGTGCAAATTCTTTATGTGCAAATTAGCTTTCTTAGAAGTGCTGTGTGCATTTTAAAATGCTTTGTGGATGAGAAAAAAGTACTCAGTGTAAAGTGCAGTGTGGTGTTACAAATGGCCTGTTATTTGAGATATTTTAACTCCTTTGAAAAAGCAAAAATGGTCAATTTACATCCAAAATGTATTTGAAAGTTAAGTTATATAATTGTTATGAGCAAACAACCATTTCTGTTTATTGATTGACGGTCATCAGTGTCGTCACATTGTGATTATTTTATTGATAATACAGTTTATCAGTTTTGTTCTTCAACAGTATCTTTTATGCTTTTGCTCATATTTTGGTTTTTAAATGATTTTTTTTTTTTATTCACCACACACTTTACAAATTCGGAACCATTTAAGATCCTATTTAATCTGCACTTTTGTAGTCAATAAGCTTATTTTATTACTGAAACTAGATTTTTATCTTTATTTACCATTAACTCATATTTCTGGACTTATTCGTCTTGAAATTTTTTTGCAATGTTGATATTTATATAGGACATGAGAATCACACACCTGCTTTGAATGTTAAATTTAATGAAACTAAAAAATCAAGACAACTTTGGTTGTCAGCAACCATAGAAGTCACTTAAAAAAATGCACTGAAACGTGTGAGTTAAGTTCAGCAGCTCCACGATGAGGATTCAGCGTGGTAATACCAAAGAGAACCACAAGGTGGTGTGGCGAGTCACTCGAACTCAGAAGCAGAAGCAATAAAATTAATGGAAAAAAAACGATAGTAACTTAAGCTTTTTAGCAAAAATTAACAACTCTGAGGAACAGTGAGTCACTGCTGCCACCCAGAACATATAAATGTTGTTTCTTAACTCTTGCAAACTGAATCTTTAAGGAGTTTTTACTACATATAGGATTTACTATAAAACATTTTAATGAAGAATTCTCCAAACCTTTACCTCCTAGTACAAGATGCAGGCTCCTCCAGACTGCATTCCTTCTTTGTTTGATTAAAAACGAGCCTGTAAAATGAGCAGCATTTGCATCCCTGCAAACGCATTAAAAAAAAGGAGAGACAAGCCACAATTTACAAATCCTCTGGAGGGAAAGACGGTTCAGGCCTGTCCTTCGTCTACAGCCAAGCAGACAAAATGCAAAAGAGCTGCTGATTATGTACTTCACAGAAGTGTTTGCAATGAAAAAAAAGAAAAAGAGAAAAGAAGCTGTTTTTATAATTCAAAGTTCACCCAGTTATCATATCACTGATTTACTGAAACAGACTTTTACACGTATTTGTTTCAATCCAAAGCAAACAAGTAGAAATTTCCATTTATGAATAAATTAAAGTCTCTTACCTCCGGGTTCTTCAATCACTCGGCTCGCAGACACACGTCAAAAGTTTTACACATGACTTAAAATGATGAAAACGAGCGAAAAGGGGCTGCACAGTATCGCAATTTATCGTAGTGAGAAGATCTTATAGAAGTGAAATGACCCGAGTGGAAAATAAATGCACTGTGCATTCATGCTCCGCAAATTCAAAATGACAATTATAAATGTGGGGGGGGGGGAAAAAGTGCAATTAATTCACACAAAAAAATTTGCAATTAATTCACACAAAAAAAATGTGCAATTAACCAATTAAAAGAATGATATGAGGGAGAGGAAGAGAGCCGAGCCGTTCAGAAGAACAGATCTCAGCCACATCATCAGCTCGAGCATCTGAAAGTGAGAACTGATATCCTGATTTCAATACCAAAGAGGTTCAGCGTTCTGTCATTTTCTAGCCTGGTTGAGTTTATTCAGGCGTCCAGGCATAAAATTAGTGTGAGCATAGTCGTCAGTGCGACTCGGGTTCACTACGATCCATCAGATTTACACTTTACCAAACAGGTGGAAGGTGGATTCCTGTGCTCGGTTCCTTTCTGAGGAGGATATAGAAATGTGCCTTTAGGCCGTTCCAGCTGATCCGGGCAGATTGAGCTCAGCCCGAACCGGACCGCCATGAAGTTGTTCATCAGCCGGGAGGAGAAGGTTAGCGCGTGACCTTTTCACCCCAGCCCGGCACGTCTGTAGCCGCCGCTCCTTTCCCAGGCCTGCTTGTTTGATTATGCGCCGGCGGGGCGAGCGCTTCACATTATCATCCTCTATCGAATGCTTAATTAGCTACTCATTAAAATTTAACAAATATTTTAGCACATTATTAAGTATGTGTCAAAGTCAGTGATATGCTAATTCATTTAAGTACTTAATAATGAGTTATTAGCGGAGCTAGCTACCCTTTTAATTACTCATCTGGAAACACGGTGCCATTCATCAGCCCTGCCGAGGTCATAAATAAGCATAATAGTGATGATTATGGTTAAATGTTAGCGTGGATAAGTTCACACGTGATGAGGGAAAAATCAGAATTGCCTCGTATAAAAATAGCAAATGACCTAATTTGTTCAGACATTCAGAAAATCCCCCAAAAAACAGTTATAATTAACACATCTGCCATGAGAATCATTCCTCTGGAAGCCTCGGGATAACAGGGTAACAAAAATAAAATGTTTGCTGAAAATATGGAAGAATTTTTAAACAGTATATTACTGTAATTTCCAGACTAGAAGTAACAAGTCAATCGGTCTAAAAATGAGTGCGATTCATATGACAACATTTTGTTTTTTGTGTTTTCATTTCAGAAAAGTTTCCCGTTTACGAGGCAAAAGTTTTGAGAGTGATGTCTGCTTCCACTGAAAAGGTAAAAACACTGAAAACGACGTAGTTTTAATGTCTGGCCTGTAATACAGCCACATTTTCAAAAAGTTGAGTTTTCAAGTGTCTCCGGGCAGCACTGTGGTGTAAACGCACCACTTAGGCCCAATCCCATTTCTCCCTACCCCTATGAAACGCAGTGCTAAGGGGTAGGGCCGAAAGTAAACCCCTCCGAATTGGGATACCCCTCTGACAATCATGTACGTCATCAGCAGTCGCTGCTGCCGATGGAGGCAGATGCGACAATTGTTTGCCGAAGAAGAATGTTTTTCTTACATTTTAAAACTTTATTGACAAAAAACTTAGATTTATGAACTTCTTTCGTTGCGGACGCCGCCATCTTGCCGATCTTGGAAGGCTTTCTGGGAAATCTGTCATCCAGTGGCAGCCGGTGTCGAGGGGTGCTTGTTTTGGTCACCTGCACTGTCAGTGGCGGGCGGGGTCGGTTCATTTCCGCATTGGCGGGCGCGATAGTTTCCCACCCGCGCATTCCAGGCGGGCGGTGTTGAAGAAACCAGTTTATTGAAAATAATCGTCTATCTGTTGTGTTTGGAATGCGCCTGGAATGCGAAGGTTGTGGAAACGATCGCTCCCGCCAATGCGGAAGTGAATGAACCCCGCCCGCCACTGACGGTGTAGCCTTATGAAACAAGCGCCCCTCGCCACCGGCCGCCACTGGATCATACCACTCCCTTTGAAGTGTGCCTCAGGAGAATCTCCTTTTGGAGGGGTGACTAGCCCTCCGTCTTGGCCCTACCCCTACATCATCATGACAATTGGGACACTCCTACCCCTACACGTGAACGCGCAAAACGACGGGAAGGGCCAAGGGGTGGAATGGGATTCAGCCTTAAACACATCAAAAGTCATGTGACTGAGACTTTAGAGGCTCTCAGAAGCAGTGTACTTGTTGACTTTGGCTTCTCTGGTAATTTCATTCCTGATTTTTGTACTTTGACTTCTGATCTGTGACCAACAGGTAAAGGAAACAGGACCAGCTCCTGCAGCAGCTCAACGGGAAACAGACTTCTCGTATCAGTTCTCGCTCCAGTGTCCGTCCCTGAACTCACCGATCTCGACAGCTGACGTGACTCAGATGGCTGCAAAAACAGATAATCACTAAACTAAATGGCGTCAAAGCGCATCCGTCAATTAGTGAGCGGATCAGCTGCTTCGGGAAACTTTAAATTCCATTAATTCCTGGTCAATTAAAGTTGTTACAAAAAATTTTGCGAGAAATCTTGTTACATGTCTGGGGATAAAAAGGAGCATAAGGTCTTTTAGAAGTCAGAGAAGAAGTTTTTCCTTTCCTTCTGTAAAAGCGCTGAAGCGAGCTACCTGGCAGGTACAGCGCTGCCTAAATATTTGCAGTGAAAGCTAAGTTATCTGTGAACGGCCAGGTGGGACTCGGGGGACGGAGCTACAGTAAGTCTGTCTGGTGCAGCTGAATAGTGGTGAGCTCATACTGCAGCAACAAAAGGAAGAGGGTGGGTAGGGTGGGGTGGTGGTGGGGGGGGGGGGGCACATGAAGGAATGAAGGGGAAAGAAAGACATGAAGAAAGGACAACATATAACAGAGGGTGTCGGGTGAAAACTGGAAGAATAAAACAGCGGGAGGGAGAAACACAAGAGGAGAGGAGGATGAAAAAGAGCAGCGCCGAGGTGGAGGAGAGGAAAGGTGAGAGAGCTGCTGAGTTAAAGCGAATAAAAAGGGAGACGTGAAACAGAGGCAGAGAGTCGGTGTAGAGATCACATGGCCAGCGTGGAGCCAATTTGAGTTGCTCTCCCTCCTCCGTTTGATCCCTCTCCGTCCGTCTCCACGGCGATTAACGGCCGGCAGAGTTGTCACGGGAAACGGCCGAGAGGGGGAATAACGAGGAGGAGGGACCGAGCAGACCGGAGAGAGAGGGAGAGGGAGGGAGGGAGGGAGAGGGGAAGACCCCAAACCACAGCAGCACATAATTAAAATGGCTCCTCACACACACATTTCAACAAATCCAATAATGAACAGCCTCCCCTTCCCTCCGCTGAGACGCGCACAGTTCAGCGGCTCCTTCAAACTTTTCGCCGTCTGACGCCGGCTGTCATCGCCGTGCCAATATCTGTTTGCGTGAGCGTGGAGAGCCGCCGCCTTCTGATCGGCCAATAAAGACACACACCGCCGCCGAAGGTGCCGGCAGTGTGGATATTGAACAAATTCAAATGTAACCAACCCCGTGGCAGGCAGAATTATTCATTAAAATTAAAAATTTGATGAAGTGTTTCCCCCGGAATTTAATTCTCGCCGCAGCGGAGCGGCCTCTGAAGCGGCATTCAGACCGAGACTAAGAGCCTCCAATAAAAAGGAGAATAATGACAAACTCCTCCATGAATGATAACACACACACTGAGATGCCTGCACTGGAGAGGAGCTGGCATCAGAACACCGAGCACTCCCATCCAGGACCGGATGCTGCTGTTCGCAGTTCGTCGATTTGTGCAGAGAAACCCTCAATCAGAGACTCTAAATGAAGGTTCTAGGGCAAAATTATCAGTTCCTTCCTGGTTTAATTGTTCAGCTGTGCTGTCAGAACCCTATTTTCCCTGATGTTGTCCTTCTTTGGTACAATAGCAGCATTCTGTTGTCATACAGTGACATGTAGTGGTCACAGATGGTAAATCTCTATATTTTTGATCTATGTTGCTACTTAATATATGTTTGATCATCAACCAAACATTGAAAGTGACTAAGGGCCTGTTTACATGGGAAGCTTTTGTTTCTCAAATTGGAACTCTTTTGGAAAACACTCTGAATCTACATGTGTAAACAAGGGGAAACACAACAAAAACAATGCTTTTTTTATTTAAAACACTGAGTAAACAAGGCCGATACCTACAGTTAAAGCCGCAGTTTCTAAATTAAAGGATCTAATTCTGGGAATAATAAGGTATTTCTATGCTGTTCTATGAGCAAAGAGAGTTTCAGCACTTTGTTCACTGTAGCAGCGGTTCCCAATCTAAGGTCCTAGACCCCCCCTTGAGGGGGAATCATAGGAAGTCCCGAGGCTTTTTCTCCTCTGACGGAGTCAAACAGAGATTTGCACATCAAGAAAACCAAAATAAAACACTTTTCGGGATCTAATGCTGACCTTAGAAACATTGCTTTGATTTAGAATTGAGTATGAAGTTACGTAAACGTAGCTGACTGATCACATTTTCTCCTAATTAACTACTTTGGAGCAGTTTGACAAATTGAGGTTATGACTACATCAAGGATTTTCAGCTTCACTGTACATTCCCACATGTTTCTACACTAATAGAAGAGCTCGTACCGAAGTGAGACATTTTGGTAATTCACTATTTGAACCAAACACACCAGAACCCTCACAGTCTTGTCCCATTGCAAATACTCAAGTGTTCCAGAGACAGTTTGCTTGTTTGCATTTGTACTGAGTTTCCGCAACACTCTAAAATATGAGCAAATTTTAATAAAATCGATTCAGTGACAAAACAAATCTGAATCCTTTTTGTTTTTTTTAGATTGAACTGAATGATGAAACACCTTATTTAAAGCAACTTTCAGTTAAAGATCACACAGTAAGTTGTGAGATCCTTAATTTCAACGAACCTCAGGAAACAGGAAGTGGAGGTTCTTACACAAATCTCTGAGCAAAGACTGAACCTGTCATGCAAAAACCTGTCAAACATGCAAAAGATCAACACATGTCGTTAATATCTACTGTATCAACGTCCAAGAAGGAGTTAAAAAAATGCATGAATGCAGTCTGAGCAAGACGTGTTGATTCACGACTTCCCCGTTTCTCCCCATGTCGTAATTGCAGAGGCTTTTTATACCCGAGTGAGCTACAAAGAGTTATTTTAGGGTGAGCCGCTGCTTTAGTACACTGACTGGTTCACACTGAGGCGAATAAATGGCACGCAATGCTCATAAGAAGAAAATAAATCAGTCAATCAAACATGCTGTGAATGATTAATGTGGGCTCTCTGCCTCTGTAATCAATACATCAGCCGCTCAATATGGGGGCAATTCAAAGACAACCTATTGTTCCTGCTCCATCCAATCAGGAGGCCTGCACTCTCAAACAAGCCAGAAAATCGGCATTGAAGTCAAATTGGGGGTGCCAGGGTGTGTGTGTGTGTGTGTGTGTGTGTGTGTGTGTGTGTGTGTGTGTGTGTGTGTGTGTGTGTTTGCAGTAAGTCCTGTTGAGAGATAAATGAGTCTGGTTGACATTGTCTGGAACAGGTGGTGAAGTCAGCAGGGAAGACATACAGAGAACACACACACACACACACACACACACACACACACACACTCTAATTACTTAGTAATTTCCGACAGGATGAATTGACTGACTTGCGGTTTTGCGGCTGTGTGCAGATTTCTCCAGTCAAATAAAAAGCAGCCAGTTTGAGATCCAGTCTGCTGCAAAACATACATGATCAAGAAAACATTTGAGCACAAATAAGATGCACACATCTTCTAATGACTACTAGTTTATGCTAATAGCGATTTACCACAACAGATTTTGTGTTGTTCGTGATTGTGTACATTTTTCAGGCTGCTGATAATGAAGTCAGTTACATTTTCTCAGCTGCCTCACCGTGACTTTAATATGCAAACTTTAATAAAGTGTATTGGCTTCAATCCACCCCCATATGGTGTTTTAGGTCATCAACAATATCAAAACCTGACAATAATCAGATCATTTTCTATAGTTAGTTAGTTAGAACAGTGTGCTGAGAAAACACTCCACCTCCTCTGAACTGTCTTCATCCATTGTTTTGATCCACTCGGTGTCTCTGCAGGCGTGGTAAATGTGCACTCTGAACTGGTAAATTCAACACTCCACTGCTGTGGTCCACCTGCTCACACATGCACAGAAAATCTATCGACTCTGGCCATCATGTGCGGCACTCAGCTTCTCAGAAATGTGTATTTTGTCCGTTTGCATAAAGACGGGGAGCCGTGCGGTCTGCGAATGCTGCATTCTGGAAAGCCTTTTTCAAAAAGTGCCCTTTTCAGTGAGATTCGCAGCTAAAAAGCAGTGAGAGTTTGCCATTTTCAGTCAAAAGCATCTTGTAAACAGGACCGGGGAAACAGGTTATACAATATTATGACAAGAAACAGGGTAGAACATGCAAACAGCACACAGAACGGCTCCAGCTTCACACCTGCGTTCGAGCGCAAGCCACTTCACCACAGTGTGTGTGAGTGTGTAAGGACAAGAATAATAGTAGCTTCGGCTGAAAATAACAGCGGAGTGGTGCTTGTCGGCGGGTGAACGAGGGACAGATCGAGGCTTCATGAACGAAGGCCCCGTTAATTCAGCCCATAACAACATTACTCAGCTGTCCTTGGTTTCACCTCGGTTTAACTAGAAAATTCACGCATCCGGAGCACAAGAGGAACACTGAATCGACAATCGTCCAATCACAGCGCGTTAAAATTCTGTCCCGCGAAAAAAAAATAGTCTGTCGCTGATGAATAGACGGAAAAACTCCGGGATTTGGATCATTTGACCAACTGTGGCGCAAAGCCTCAATTATCCGTCATTGTGAACGAGGAATCTTTGAAATAACAATTTACATAATTTAAAATAATAATTTCGGATGTGGCGCCGAGCCAGGACAGTCTCCAGACGTTAAAAAGTGTAAGTCATTAAACGAGATTGTAAATAATTGCAAAGCGAGGATGCGGCGTTATCCTTATCTCTGGATGGGATACAGATGAGTGTAGGACGAACAGGAGGAACGCACAGGCATGAAAGACAAACACTTCAGCGGTTTGGCTGCTGGTGGGAAACTTGGCACGACTGACAAAAGCGAAGGGGTAAAGGAGGGGAAAACATTAGGAAAGGATCCACGGCTGCTGATGGAAGCCGTCATGTTAATATTGTCGTGACACATTCAGGATTAAAGTGTGTAAAAATAAAGAAAAAGGAGATGAAACTTCACTAAGTACGAAGATTTTTGCTTCATTTTGCAGTGAAAAGCTCTCTTTGAGGGAGAACAGTGTCCTCCAGTGGCAGCCTGGAGCAACTGCGGCCAGACGTACGACTGAACCAACGATGCTTTCATATTGTGTGTGTCAGAAAACAAAATCTACATTAAGATAAATATAAAAATATACTTCCACCATATGTCTAATGTGTCGCATGTAAAAAGTCAATATGGCGACTAAACAGTCCAACCAGTGTTTTTAGAACTTTTTTTTTTTAGATCTGAGTCGGGAACCAGCTGTATTTAAGGACGCTGCTTTCCTCATTAAAACACTGACAGCAGAGGCTCATGGGTACTTTGGAGATATTTGACTGTCAGACTGAGAGATGAAAATATTTCCTCCTCGTGTTGAGTTTGAGCAGGAATGTTTGACGTTCCCATCACGGGCCTATTTTTAAACCCTCCTGTGTCTTAGAGTTGAGGATCAGTGTGGTAATCACTGAGAGGGAAACTTTCAGATGAGAAGGGAACTTCGAGATTTTACGGTATTCACCCTGAAAATTAACCAGATTGTTCATTTCTAACCTGAGGTAGGCCGCCGGTTTGCAACCTGAGGTGTGAATCGAAATAAATCAATCAGGGACAGGAGAGGTGGTTGTGCTGTTAATGCTATTTAATTCAATAGAACTTCCACACTAAGTGGTACATTTACTACAGCATCATCTGGAGAAATAACTTGATGTTAGTGTTTTGATGGTGAACCATTAAACACAAATTAACAGTTATAACATAATAACAAAGCAAACAGTGACACTGCAGTCATTTGAAGCTGCTCATGCATCTCTCAGAACGTTAAACTCGTCACATGTTTACCGATTATTTATCATTTTGTGCAGAACTCCGTCAGGAGACAGACAAACCCGATACCAGGATTATTAAAGGATAATCTCGGTCCCTGGCTGGCATACCCAGATCTCCACAAAGTAAACTTGCTAAAGCTGCATGATACTCAAAAACACATTTAGGAAAAAAAAAAAAAAAAAGGGTTTGTTCCCTCCTCATCCATCCCTATTCATCCATCTGCTCACCTATTCATCCAACGACACATCCATCCACACAGCCGCCCATTCAGCTCGGCACAAAGAGAAACCTAGAAAAGGAGGACAATGGAGAAGTGCGTGGCGAGCAGGAAATTGAATGTCAAGGAGCCTTGTTTGCTCCTGATGGAGGTTTGAGGGTTCGCCTGAAGGGGACCGGGAGACGGAGTGAAAGAAGAGGAGGCAGAGGGAAGGATAATAAAAACAGAGAGGGGGGAAAAAGGAGGAGAGATGCGGGGATAATAAAGCGGCAGCGCCGATACAGATGCAGAGATAGCGGACGGACGGACGGGCCGCCTCGCACAAAGAGGGTGGGAGTGCGAACCGGCTCTGGGTGGGATGTGCAGCTGGAGATGGCCTCTCATCGCAGCCGCTCATTTCTGGCTGCCAAATGGAGGAAATGCGGCTTCCTTTCTGTCACAAGTAAAAGAGCATTGGAAGTGTTCCTGTGTCAGAGAGGGAGGCGGTGCGACTTCCACAGCTGGCCCTATTAATCAGGCTCCGGTGGGGACGAGGGGGGGGACGGGGGTCCGGTTCACTGACGGACTGACTGACACCCATCCATCTCCTCACTCAGGAAGAGCGCCGGCATTCACAAAACTAATGATCAGCCGTACAGGAAGGCAGCTGCCGGGTACGGACGGAGGGCAGAGGACAGAGGTTCAGTGGGCTCGAGCCGGAATGAAAAATGGCTTCAGGAGGAGGAGAAAGGAAGGGAGCCGCGTCCCGAGCACCCAGTCGGAAAAAAAAAAGAAATATAAATAAATAAACAAGTGCTGAGATGCGAATTGGAGAGGCAGAGCCGGCGAGGAGCCTGGTCAATGTGTTTGGGTATAAATAGCCCAATTAGTATGGTGGAGCCGTTGCCGGGGCTCTGAGACGCAGCGTGGCAGAGCCGCTCTAATTACTGGCTAACTTGACCAATTATTCCACTGTTTAACCAGGCAGAAACTAAACCGCGGCACCTGGTTATTTAGACACACTGGCTGCCCTGACAGCCTTCACGCCATTAGCTGTCATCTTCAGTCACTGTCAACCTCCTCCTCCTCCTCTTCCTCCTCTTCCTCCTCCACAGGAAATCCTTGCACTCTTTGTATCATATGTTAGATGCTGCAGAATTCTTAACTGTTAAATTTTCAGCTCCTCCAGTCGCTCTCTGTTCTGACCATCATTCTTATCAATACCAAGGCGTCACCCTGATTCAGCAGGTCTGTTCTGCATTTCTAGAAAGGCATTGAGAACCGATCGATGCATGGGCTCCGTTCTGAAACGCTGCGATGCTCAGGCGTCTCTTCCTCTTCATTCTAACGTCATTCCGAGGCGTCTCTGTTGCTGTTTTACCAAACTGCTGTTTGACTCAACCCCCATCAGCTTAAACTGCATCTGGAATATTATCTCATCATCAAATCAAATTAAACGTAACTAGTAAAGTAACTCCACGAGTTATTGAAGAAGGAACTTCAGGAACTTGCTTTCGAAACATTCTTGCCTAACTCTGAAATCCAAACTTCACATGTATCACTAATCAAGCAGGTTAGTTTCAAGGGACTCAAGGACGACCGACAAAGCAAGTGAGAACAATAAATCGAACGAGACACGCTCTCATTATCTGGATTAATCGCTGTAATGAGTGACTGATTCAATCAAGTAGAATATAAAGTAGAATACAACTGCGTTTGAAAACATGAAGCTGGCATTTTATTTTGCTTTTTATTACTTTCAGCAGATTTTCTCTCAACAGCATGATGGAGGGGACTGGATGTGTGTGCGCTTTTGGATAATTAGAAAACAATCAATAGATCAAAAGTGTGATTTCTTTTCAAATAGTGCAAAAAAGCGTTTCCTCAGGGATGAACAGAGTAAAAGTCACTGTTTTGTAAAGTAACATCATGTATTGTTGTCACTGATCACATGATTGTGGCACATGGCGCCTGTGCAGCCGTCCCCCTGCTTCATGCAGGTCACTGACTTCAGAGGGTGGAAATGCGACTTCAGACGCGTCGGACAAAAGAGCAGGAGCGAGACGGCTCGGCGTAAACCCTGCCGGCAGCTGAGCCTCGCCGTTACCATGACACCCCGGTGGCGGTGGTGGTGGTCTGTGGGCTTCCAGCGTTTGCAGCCTTACTTTATTAAAGATCAGGGAATAAAACTTTCATGTGTCCTCATTAGGAGGATTTTGATCATCAGACAATCAATAACGGCACAAAGCATCTCAGATAGGAACACACCTGAGAGGCTGAGTGACAAATAAAATGCTTTTTTTCCATCACTTTCTCCAATATTTGTTCTGAAACTGGGCCAATATTTAGATCTATACTTGTAAATAAAGGTCGAAACTGTCGTCACAAAATTGTACGCTAAATTATGCTTCAGTGCGTTGAGCATTCAGGCTCTGAAAATACAAAATAACATAATTGTGAATGTTTATTAATTACAATCAATTCTGAAAAAAAATAATTGCAATTAATGAAACATTTTAATTGATTAGACGAGAAAAATTAATTTGTTTTACAACAGAAGCCAGAAGCAGAAAAATCCATTAACCAATAACAAAGTCAACAAACTGAAGAAGGAAGAAAAAAACATAACAAAAAATAGGGTCATAATTTGTTTGAATGTGGGGCAAGAGAAAGAACACTGTTATTTGGAATGAAAATTGAGAATTATTTAATCTATTAAAAAATTCAAATACTGGGAAACAGTATATGATAACTGCTTTTAGGGAATACTGGTTTATAACAGCTTTATTCTTAATAAATTGTACATTTTGACCACTCGGTGGCGCAAAGCCAAGTGTCTACAGAGTCGTCAGCAAACATCACCTGCGGGCTTTCTAAAGTCTTCTACAGTTTTCGCGGCTCTCCGTTCAGCGATGATGAAGATATGAGAGGGGCCAACGAAGCCAATAACCAGCTGAAAGACTTTTATTATGCACTAGTTTTAATGACGATAATGATAACGGTGACGACAGAAGCCCATTCGGTATACAACCCTAGGTAAAGAATAACAGTAATGAAGAATCATCGCCGCCGTATCGCCACAATCATCATTTGTTTTGGTAATTAAGTTCCCAAGATAAGTACTTACTAAAGCACTTGCCTCCCAGTTAGTTCCTCAGACATCAAGATGGATTTGTCGCCAGCTCCCTCCGAAGCCTGCAGGCAACGCAGAGTTAATATTGAGTTTCGGGACCCAGATGATTTATTCATAATGCATCAATCTTTCCCTGCCTGTTTATGTGTTTGTTTATGGATTTACAGTGTTTTGCCACGCGTGAAAATGCTTTGAAAGAGGAAAAAAAAAGAGAATCAAATTAAATCAAATTCATTAAGTTATGGAACACTTGCTCTTTTCGCCGTTTCCTGCGCTCGGTCCTGGGAGTCCGCCGGCTCGTGCACGCAAGTGGACTGACATGTATTCATCAGCGTTTCCTTTCATTCTTAGGGGGTAATTCCTTCTATTTCCTGGCTTTACGGTTGTTTGGGATCAACTGGCGTCGGGATAGTGTGAACGTGCACGCAGCATGGTGTCGCGGACCTGATCTCGGGGCTCCCGCTTCCACTCTGGGCTGCTGACTAACGAGGTGGCACTCAGCATGAGCGCATATCTCCAACGGCGCCGTAGCATTGTCAGAATGCATCAGGCCCGCCCGTCACTCCCCTCCAAGCCTCCGCTCACCACACATTTCCACCAACTTCAAATCTGACACATGCTGTGCAACCCTGACGAACGCGCGAGGATTCTATAACAACATACGACTGGAAATCATTAGTGTTGTTACTCGACGTTCACATAAGCATCAGGAACAGCTGTTTGTTACATACAGTGTCTCGGTTTCCCACGCAGCTACTGAGTCTAATGACTGCTTGAGGAGCCAAGTGGAGTCAGGAGGTAGAAAACCTCAAGTCGTACTCGGTCTGTAAAGACCGTGTCTTCAAACGAATGCTCCAAAAACTACTTGAGTTCGTTGTTTACAGAGAACATCTGCTGGAATGAACCGTGCATGAAGACTTTCCATGAAGAATCGATTTGGACACGAGTGGAAAAGGTTACCGAGTCAACTCAAAACTAACCGATCAGAGCCGATGGAGACCGTTAAGTACCGTGGCGACTGTCCTTAGGAGGGTCATCCAGGCAAGCTGACGTGAAAGGGACCAAACGGTATGCTCAATAAGGTTTAAAAAATGTCAATCTTAACAATTAAAGGGTTAAAAGATTCATTGAAACAGGTGTAATGACAGCTGGATTTTTTAAAAGGGACCTCACACTTTCCCTGGACGCTGAATTATGGGTAATATGTAAACAGGCACCTGTTCATTGAGACAGTATTCATTTCTATTGTAACCCTGGGCCAATTATTCAAACACAACTTTGCCTAAATTCATTAACTTTTTGAGTCGCTCTTCAAGAAATAAACAAACTGGCAGAATGGGAGGGAGTGAGCTCTGCAGGGAGAAGTTTCAGGAATGGCTGCCAGGTTGGCATCCCGCCGTCGCCAGAAAGACAGGCTTAATTGAATTCTTTATATTTGGAGTGATAATGCCCACTTCAATTACATCCCGTATTTTAGAAACATAAAAACTGGTAGCGAAAGTGGTTAAACACGAGCAATATAAGTCGGGCTTCTGTCGCGGCACACAAACATACACAGGAATACCGACTGTTGTGACTTAGTCTGAGCAATTACGCCAAATGAAAATAACATTGAGGGACTCGGTGCTCTCCGCCGAATGCATTTATAATTAGTAAGTGCTTGCAAGGTCAGGTCAATTGCTGCGGCTGAGGAAAGGCTGAAAACCGTTTTCCTGTTTGAGAAAAAGGGAGAAAAGGTTTTTTGTGCGCGAGGCCACCGTGTACCTTCTCCAGCCGATTGGAACTATTCTAGATACATTCTGTTTACTTAATCCGCTCCTGTTTATTAGATCCATGCTGCTCCCACTGTTTTCATTGAACGGCTAAACAGGCACAAAAAAAGCAGGAAAATTTGTCTCGATTTTTGGGGTTTTTTTCCTTTTTTTTTTTTGCTCTGGTAACAAAGCTTTCCATCAATAAATCGTATACTGTTGGAAAGAACGGTACCTCAGGGGTAACAGTCGCTCAAAACACCAGTCAATACCATGTTAAGTCACTTTATTGATCCCTCGGGGGAAGATTATTCCTTCGCATCTGACCCGTTGTATTCACAGTTTACTATAACTACTCGTACAGGGAGCGGTGGGGAGTCTGGAGGAGGAGTTGGGTGGCGTTTGGGTGGATTTCACGTTTCTTCAGATGCTCCGAGTCTGTAATTCAACCACTGTCCTCTGACTCCACCCTCCTCTGGATCAGAGAAGGGTCGGATTCTGGATTTGCCGCTGGTGGTGTTGTTTCCACTCGGCGAGAGGAAAACACGCGTTGGAAAACACTTTGCTGCATGTTAATTAAAGGGAAGCTGCACCGTAACGTATTACGGCTTCATCAGGAACTTCATTATCGGTTATTTACATATTTAATGGAATTTTAATTGCGATTTAACCCGAGTCAAATGTCAGCAGGAAGCACTGCGCGCTGTGAGTTTCATGAGGAGATGCACTCCTAAAACACTCCGAGGTCAAGTCAGTTAACTGCACAAAAGGAGGCAAATAAACAAAGATCCACTTGTCACCGAAATGACATAAGAGCACGTGCAAACACAGGCTTTAATAGATCTGTGATCTTTAAACATGTAGCTGGAACTCCTGAGCGCTAAAGTCATCACCAGCATTGAAAACCGGCTCCGCGCCACACAGCCGCCTCCTGCAGGTTCTCATCTCGCTTCACGCCCAGAGAAGAGACGAGAGACTCCGAGTCGACGGCTGCAGGAGCCGGAGCTGCCGGCGGCCCTCGGGCAGCAGCTCCAACAGGTGACTGAACTGATTAAAACCCGGAATAATAGAACAATCTGATTCGGTCCTGACACCATTAAACAAACACAGCCCCAAAATCCCACAGCTATTAAACAAAACGTCAGAAGATAAACACTTCATTCACGGGCAGGCAGGAGCTAAAATCCCTCAACATCTTCATTTGATGGCGAGTCTCGTCTTCGTCGGAGCTGATATGTTGAGAATGCAACTAATACATGATTATAAATGTTTGAAGTGAAGGTTTGGGCATCAGGTGGCAGTAATGAGTCAAGATAAGATCCAGTTCCTCTTCAGTACAAATCTGGAAACATTTTAGTAAAAAGAAATCTGCTTTGAGGACGGACTTAATACTACATTAGCAGTCTGGGTAGGAAGGGCATTATATGATAGAAACTTTCTAAGCACTTTTTAATCAATGAAGTTTTAATAAAAAGACAAATCTGGGTCAAAGTCACTATTTAAACTGCAACACAGGTTCTTTAATTAACCACCAGCTGCATAAAAAAAACATGAATTCTCCAGAAAGGTGGTGAAAAACAGTGGCATGCATTAAAAAAAACCAAATCCATGTAGTGTGTGGAGGGGCGGGGCCAGCGTGCAGAGGGGGCGTGGCCAATGTACAGAGATGGGCGTGGCCATGAGTGCAACTGGCTGCAGAAACTGGAGGAAAATGAAAACGTACCTATTCTTAGCAGCAATATTTTGATCATATTGATGTAAACTTTATTCTATTTTTTGACATCTAGTGACACTATATTCCAGCGTCAGTGAAACACCGTAGTAATTCAGGTTTTTTCACAACTAGCGCTGTTCTGTTGTCATGCAGTGACATCTTGTGGTGTAAAATAGGATGTGTTCAGTTTTTTATATCAGTCACTTATTTTGACTTGAAATACCAACCAAAGATTTTTTTTTTTTTTTAAAGAGACTTTGATTCTGGAAAATACAGCAAAACACAAAAGAATAAAGAAAGAGTCCCTTTCGACCCGAGCTGTGTGCTGGCAATATTCTGTATATCGACACACAGTGTAGGAGTTATTTGACACATTATGATATATTGTGTGTGATACACAGTCAGTCCAAAACATTTCCACCCTGAACTTTATTACATAGCGCAGCATGTTTCCACTGGAGCGCTCAACTTTCCTCATTCTCTCCTCTGTCTTGTTGTAACATCTGAAAAATAATGTAATGTGAGAGCAGATTTTGAAATGTTTCTAACTTTAGTAGACAATTAAAATCTTATCTGTTCCAACTGTGCTTAGTTATTAATTCTCTCATGCCTGTATGAAGAATCAGTGTATTTTCAATGTTTTTTTAAGCTTTGTAAATAATCTTGTTTCAATGTATAGTTTTAAGTGAGTAACTTGTAGTTGTTGGGTCAATTTTATCTTTTGCGATCACAGCTTGCTAACAAATCTTTTATTTCGCAAGATAAATACAGTTCACAGTGCACTGACCAATGGACGCCGTGATGCTTGTAAAGCCTCTGGTTTTGATTGATGCCACTTCTACGCCGGCTGTTTTCTAGTTTTGCAGGGAAATTTGATCCTATATTGCTCACGTCGCGTACCATTTTTTCCCAGAAGCGAGTGGGTGCTCATCATCAGTGCGCGGCGTGAGCGAGGACCCAGCTGTGAGTGTTCCAGCGGCTCGGCCGGCGGACGCCGCGCCCGGCCTTCCATTGACACGGAGCCGTTTGGGCCAATCTGCACAGACAGAAGCATTTTTCATGCATGATTTGAAGTCAAGTTGTGGAACGAGGACCGCCGACTGAACCCTCCGATTCACAGCCAAGCACGCCGCGGCCGGCCAGCTTTTATCCTTACACGCTCACACACACACACAAATGCACACACACTGCCACGGCGACTAGTTTTCCGCCTGACGCCCCAGAACGCTCGCCACTCGGGGGCCTTTTTTCCCAAAATATTTAAAGTGGTTTTGCTTTCTCTGCGGCGAGATCACAGCCTCTGAGATGGTGGCTTTAAGACTCTGATGCTCGATCTGAAACCCTTAAAGGAAATGTTTGGACAAAGAAGAGAAATAAATAAGCCGACGAACGTCGCCCGTTTGTTCAATTTTCTGCTGGAGGACTTTTAGATGGGATATAAGAGAGTGCTGATGTGGAGATGGTGCAAAAGCGCTGCAATAAAGGCATGGAAAATGGTGGAAGACACCCTCCTTCATTCAGCGTTGTTTAATTCCACTCATCTTTTACTGGGTGAACAGGAGAATATTTCACCTTCTTTGACCCCCGATGAAGGATTCGGTTCTCCTTCTCATTTTTCTACCGAACTAAACCCAAGTGTCCTTTTGCCCCGCGTCTCTTCCCACCTCTGCCTCTTTATCGCGCTCCAGTGTGTGTGTGTGTGTGTGTGTGTGTGTGTGTGTGTGTGTGTGTGTGTGTGAGTTTAGTTCACTGTGCAGGGAGAGAGCAGCTGGAGCATCTGCAGTTGTCTCCTCTGACAGCAGCGCAGCATATGGCGGCGCCCGGTGAAGGATGGGTGCTGTCACCCGGCAAAGTGCTTACCCACCGACAGGAGAGGCGAGGCGCGCTCCTGCCACGAGGAGGAGGAGGAGGAGGAGGAGGAGGAGGAGGAGGAAGAAACAGCTGAACATCAGCACCCCGCTCTTGAAGGAAACCCACCTCAGACACAGTTAACACACCGTCCAGTTTCTTCTCTAAAAATCCACTCTGAATGTTTTGGATGGAGATGCCGGCATGAATAAAACATTTCCGAACTTTAAATGCTTTCTTTAA
>NC_043748.1:2550737-2623237 GCF_902148845.1 Salarias fasciatus
CTATGAGACGAAGGCGGGGCTCATAAATAAATGTTTATATTGCTTTATGCTAATATTATATTGTAGTATCGAACCAGACTGACACATTTAAGCTCTGTTGAAAAATGATACATACGTTGGAAACGAACGGAAACTCCAGACACCAGCTTTAAGTTAAACTGAATTTACTTCAGGGGCCACAAGCAGCACAATTTGAACTGAAGTGAACCAAACCGGCATTATAGTAAATCAAGAATAGAACAGGGTAGTTCACATTATGATCAGAGTAACTTGCCAATATCTGGAAATCGTCTCTCTCGTCAACACATTCCCACCCCTACACAGTGATTCTGATCACCTGAACTGACTCAACACTTATTACAAACTGAAGTGCGCCCCTGGTGGTCAAATACATACATTGAAATTAATGTCGTCATAACACCACAGCTGACAAATGTCATCTTGTGTGTCGGTTCTACTACGTTTGCCAGTAATGGTTTATATGTTCTGACTGTAGATGTCACGGACAAAACAATGAACTTTTCAATGGAATTAATATTTTTGAATCCATGCGTATTTTAATGAATTAGTTAATACGACTAAATAATACAACAACAAAACACTTCTTATAGAAGACAACACTTTGACTTTGTACATATTTGGTCTGTATATGAAAATCATACATTTCTAATTACTTCAAACTGCAGTTTCTATGTCAGAAATGGTGAGGATGCTGTAGTTTCGTGAGAGGATATCTTCATATCTTCTTGGTTTTGTCATTGTAGCAGAGTTTTATGTGTTTATGTGCAGCCCTCCAGATACAAACCTAAAAGGCTGGTTTTTTTTTCTTTCTTTATTTCTTTCTTTTATTTAACTTCTGTTCTGCAAAACTGCAAGCAGCTGAGATTCCCCGCGTCCGAGGCACCTCGAAGGCAGCATCAGCCTCCAGGAAGTCTGGCTTGCCTTGAGGCAAAGCTGTAAAAATAGATTTAAACTGATGTGATTTAAAATAATGACAGATTTGCTTCACTTTTTTTTTTCGGTGCACACCAGATTACAGATTATCAAATCAGATGTCCTCCTGCCTCGTTTGGGGGTCGGCAGAGGCAGCTGATTCCTGTCACACGATGGATAAATGGCCACAGCAGGTAGCCATCAAGGACTTGAACCGGCAACCCCTGCCTCCTCTTCCTCAGCTCAGGAGAGAGGAAGGATTCTGGAAGAGAGCGGCCCTTCAAGCAAACTAATCTCTCTCTCTTCCTGCTCATCTTCTCCGGAAAAAAAAAAAAAAAAAAACAGTCTCATCCTCAAAACGCTGTCCCAACGAGACACAAACACACACAATATATGCATAAGATGCTCCAAACACACACACACACACACACACGGCTCGACACACTCCCCCTCGCTCCCTCCCACATGGCACTGGAGAGGCAGCGCTGCCCCTCCCACCCCTCTGTCAATAAGCCCAGTTTGGAAACACTTTAAACAGACTCGCACACTGCACGGCTACAAAAAGGCGGGGGGGGGGGGGGGGGGGGGGGGACTTCCAAGACACGCTTCCCTCCATACCCGCAGGGTTAATTAGAATTGTTTTAAACAGCCACTGCCATGCTTCTGAAACATTTATGGGTGCATGCATTACAACGGCGGCATTAACATAGCCGGGAAGTTTAACCTCTTCCCTGCTCCCTGCCTGGCTTCATTACCGGGCGGGAGGGGAGGGGAGGACAGTTGACCTCTGCTGCCCCCTGTGTTCCAGCTGGAAAACAACAAGGGAGTTTTGAGAGAGGAAGCGGTGGCGGCGGCGGCGGCGGCGGCGGCGGCCAGCTTTTGGGATGAGAGGAGTCGGAGCCAAGGCGCCACGCGAGCAGGCAGAATGACAATCAGCTCGTATGTTCGCGATGAAAGAGGGATCTAAACCCAGAGGCAATGTAGTACCAATAAAAACATACATTATTCACTAACGGGGACACAGAATGAGCGGCAGTGATGAATTAAAAAGAGGAGCGAGGAAGGGATTACAGTGATGATGATGATGATGATGATGATGATGGTGACAAAGCAATAAAAAAAATCCTTAAAATTGTCTTTTATAAAAGTAAAGCACAGTCCTATCTTTGCACATTACTGTAATTGAAGCAATATTGCAGCACAATATGCATTAAAATTAACATTTCTCTGAACCCTGACGCTCTCGCCGTGGTCGCAGCTCTTTCTCAGCTCGCCGTTGAGCCGCTCGCCGGCCTCGTGACATCCGCCGCTGCCGGCTTGTAAACAGTTTCCTTGTTTAAGGTTTGACCTTCAGCCCTCCTTCACATCGGCGCCCTCTCCTTTCAGCTTGTTTATCACTGCCATCACAACTGTTGGACTTTTTAAAGCGCTGTGTGTCCGCCTGCTTCTCTCTGGCCGGTGGAGACGGTTTGACTTACGGAGATTCTGCTGGGTGTTTCCGACGGTTCTTCTTAAGACGATGTCATTAGTGTTTTTGAGGCGGGGTTAAGCAGGAGGTGACTCGCTGACCCTGGGGTTCCAGGGTTCGCCTGAAAGATCCAGATTTGAGTTCAGGGGAGCGTTTAAGCACGCATAAATGATGAGGATTTTCCTAGAAAGTTCTGGTTTGGTCTAAAATCCAGATTTCACATCGTTTTCTGATCCTTCAATGTAGGTCTCCCAACTCAGTTCAATTTAGTTTAATTCTTTAGTACCAAATACAAGAATTCACATTAATCTAATGATGCATTGTTACAACAGTAAGTTGGAGGAACAGGACTGGGTGGTAGTTACTGTTATAGCAACGCCACTGATCATTGTTCCCTCCTAGACCAAGGCAGAGTCCTGCTTTTCTCAGTTCCTGACCTCACTTGAACTGCGCCCAGAAAAGTGCCATCCTGTCGTCAGGCAGCAGGTCGTTGGTCCTGGTCCGACAGGAAGTCCCTCCTTCATAAACATCTTGAAAGCCCAGTTCTTCCCGTCGTTCGCCCTCTGGCTCTCTGGCAAAGAAAACACACGGAGAAACCAGATTACTCGGAGGGTGTCGCAACGAGATGCAGCTGTGTGCGAAAAGAGAAAGTTTTCTTATGAGTCACGGCCATAAGGAAGCGGAGGAACAATGGCGAAAGAGGCTGGATGCAGGAAGTAATGCCTGCAGGGAGCTTTTAACACTTCAGAAGAAAACAGAATCTGTCTCTTTCCCTCTTTCGCTCCCTCTATCCTCTCGCCGCCTCATAAAGACTAGTGGTAAACATGAGACAGAACTGCTGTGCCTCTTTGGCCAAGAAGTGAGAAATTGCAGGGATCAAAGCGGTCCAATTATCATGTGTTTATGGAGTGCCAATTATCTCTGACAGTGGCAGGAAGGATTCTGTAACACTCAGTCGCACTACAAAGACTCGGGGAAGGTGGCGGAGTTCTTGTGTGTACAGCGGTCTCACTGCGGGGGCGGCCACGGCCGTCCACAGTCGCCCGACAGTCGCCGACGCTCACGCGCAAGGTCAGAGCGTAACGGACGGCGGACGGCGACTCGCCGCGGCGATCGCGGCAAATTAAAGCTAATTGCAGACGGAGAGGGAAGCCAGACGCCGGCGCATGAATCCTGCAGGCGGCTGGAGCTCCGTTGGAGGGATGTAACACCATTCTTTGGAAAAATTACATCACTCGCCGTTTTGTTAATGAGAAGGGAATCGCTTCCTGGGGCGCCGCTCGGGGATTTTCAAACCAGATGAGACAGGCGTCGACGACAGGCCCTTCCTGAGCGGGGAAAACAGTGCTATCTGCCGCGGACCTAATAATAATAACAGCAATCAGGCTTTATGTCGGCTTTTATGCGCCTTGTCCTGCAAAGGGTTACAAGACGGCGCCGAGAAAACAGACCCTGGAGCGACAAAAGAACCGCTGCGAACCAGTTCATTTCTCAAGTACTTTCATTTCATTTCACTCTCATCAAGACCCTTCCAAGGATGCCCCTATACACGCCGTGCCATCAAAATCTAATCATCCATGCATGCAGGTCTGAGCAGAAACACAGTCCGGCGGAAAAGAAAACACTAAAAACATAGGATACAATCACCAAATGCTCATTTGATCTTTCTGGGAAAGCAATATGTTTCTAGTGTGCATGTAATCCAGCTGCTCACTGCGAACATCCAGGCACCGAAGCGACTGTTTGAAAGTCGTTCCTTGATTCTGGATATGAACCAGATGCACAGGCGCGTCTGTCCTGTCGTTACGTGACACTTTCAAGGCGGTTTCTCTCGCCACGTTCCCTCCGAGGCGTCTGAAGACTGATTCACTGGTCAAGGTCACCCCTACCTTGGCATGTGCCACATTTTTCTGAGCAAAACCTCTCAAAAAAAAAAAAAAAAAAAAAAAAAAGAAATCAACACATATTTCCATCCATCTCCTCCAGTTCAATGTCACCGTGAGCAGACATTTGTCTCATTCCTCTGGATCGCAACATCTCGGGAAAATCTACATTTAATCGGTTTCATTATTTCCTTAACAGACTGCATATATCACACGGGTCTGAAGAGACATTAATGTCAACCATAACTTCACTGCCTCGCAGAGACATGCAACCCTAAAGCTGTAATTTTTATCAACCGATTTATCGCGTCCTACAAAGGGCAGAAAGTGGCGTCTCTGTTCGTTTTATCATCGGAGATGGCGCTTTACGGCTTGTGTTGCGTGTATCTGGGTTCCCCATCATTATTTTTAGAGCAATCAAACACTTCCCATAGGGGCTTTTATGATAGATAAGAATCAAAACATCTGTAAGATAATACGCTTGCACTGATCATATCGGAAGCCCGAACATTATTTTCAGTCATTCAAGCTCCAACAGTGTCTTCTAAAGACAGCCAATCAATTGACTGGACTTTATTTTTCTCATATTGTTTGACCACAGTCGAAGCTTCGTCATTTTTTATAATCTTAAAATCTTTTCAACGGAAGGTTTTGCCCCTGACACCTGACCATTTCATCAACATCTTGCTGTACAAGTATCTGCTGCAGTAATAAAATCATGATGTGCTCATTGTGTTTGATCTGTTAGAGATACCGCTGGGTTCATTTATCGATTATTCTAATGTCAACGTTAACATATCCTGGGAGGCAAGAAGTATGAGGTGAAATGTAATTAAATGGAGAATAACGCCACACGCTCAGCCATCAGTTAATAAGCTACACTTGTACATTACAGATATGTTAATGTCTGTTGAAAATATTAGAAACACTCTTTGAAATCCCTTAAAAACCTCGTTAATGGTGGATTCCTCGCCAGAGCAAGGACATTTTGCTGCTTGGGTTCTGGTTCTGGTTCATCCTTCACAAAACAACTCAACTGCAAAACTCCTGGGAGCATTTCTGAATTTCTAACCAATGTCATCGGAGTTCCCAACACAAGAATAAAGTGATACCAAGACAAGTGGGGACAGCTCTCTAACAGGGAGTATGAGAAGAATCAAATCATTCTTCTTTCATTTCTCTGAGACAGAACAAACTTCTCTGTTCTTTCAGAATACGTATGATCTCAAACAAAACTGAACTATAAATCAAATTTATATATAACCTATATTTCATGAATTACATGTTTCAGGGAAATTCATTTAAAAAAAAAAATCTTTGTCGTGTTTTGATCAGATTGTGTTTATTAGAGTTGGCTGTGCCCGACATGATTCAATGATTTTCAAGAGGGCTGAGGCAATCTGGAGTTTGGGAATTAGATTATTCATAGGTGCCTAATGAAGTGGTTGGAGAGCGACTAAAATTAACTGGATGAAAGGAATGCGTAAAAAGCCCACCACACAAACGCTCTGACCCCAGTTTGACTGATTTATTCGGCGAATCTGAAGGACTCCAGTTCATCACTGTCATTTATGACATTTAAGACTTGAGCAGATCACGCAGACAGACGGCTCACATCTACGGAAAGTGCCAATGCGAGACCATGAAAAATGATCGAGGGAACCTTTGAGACAGTGTGACCGGGTTAAACGAAGTCGTAATAGTCTCCGGTTTCAGGCTGCAGGAGCTGCAGCGCCGCCACCTAGCGAGGGGGTCGCCGCCCTCCGACGCTGCTCAAACCGCGGCGCGCGCCACTTCAAACGCTCCCCTCCTCGGGCTGCCGGAGCGTGGAGATCCCGACAGAAGATCCGCAGACAGATCGCAGCGGGGCGCGCAGAGATGAAGTGTCAGCGCCGCCCGTAAGATCCTCCGTCAAATCCTCCCCGTCTGGATGTGAGGGAGTACAGTGCATATGCAGTTACTCCCACGGCTGCTCATGCACGGGGGGCCCTTCACTGTAATCCCCTCGTCTCTGGAGGCTGTGTGCTCAAAAGAAGCTGACACCAATCACCATTCAACACGCACGGCTAAATTTACAAATCTGTGCAACGTGGGCTTTCGAAGGCTAATTTATTCTTTTTTTTTTTTTTTCCTGCCACTGAGTGAAACAGAGTGAAGTTTTTTTTTTTAAATTTTTTTCTCTCTGTGCTTTTCAGGTCACATAAATCCCCAGGAATATAGAATCCCAGTGGTGCGGCCTTAGCTTAGCACGATGGATTGTTTGTGCGCGTTAAAGCCGCGTGGCGTGAAACTCTGCGTAAGAATCCGTCCCGGGCGTCTCAGGAGCGCCTGACTTTCACAGCTCGTCCAGGTCCTTTCAGCATGTCTGATCGACCTGGCGTGTGAGGCTCCGACCGCCCCCCCCCCCCGCCCCCAAGGCAGAGGGAATGACTTGTGAAGTTGTGTTATTTGGGTGGGAAACAAGACAGGCAGTGATGAGCGAGGACTTCCCCCCCGGTGGCTGTAATGCGAAGCTAAACTAAGGGGCGAGGAGTGAAGCTGGCAGGAGAGAGACGTGGCGAGGGGGGGATGGGGAGGGGAGGGGGGGAGGGGTTAGGAGAGGTGAGAGGGAATGCAAGAAAGAAGCTCTGGCGGCTGCAGAGAAGCCGAGGTGTGACTTCTCCGGTGCCCGCCCGTGACTGGGAGTGCCTACGTGCGAATGTGCGCATGCATACAGGCACCGGTGATGAGGGCGCGCGCGTGTGTGTGTGTGTGTGTGTGTGTGTGTGTGTGTGTGTGTGTGTGTGTGTGTGTGTGTGTGCGTGTGTGTGTGTGCTGAGCTCAGCTAATGCCACGCTGCCATCTCCAGTGGGGGCATCTGAAACCCGCGCTGGCAGAGAATCAACCACAGGTCAAATCGCTGGCGCTCGCTCTCTTCCAGCGAGCCAGCCGAGGTGGCGGGAGAGCAGCGACTCTGCCAGAATACCAAGAAGAGCCGGGGAGTGGAGGAGGAGGAGACGGAGAAGGGGAGGTGGGGGTGGGGGGTCATCCGTGAACTGAGACATCCAGTCGAGAAAAGTGTGAGTGATGAAAAAAGGTTGGTATGAAAGCGAGATTAACAAGCCCCAGAAAGGAGACTGTGTCAAAGCACACCTCCAGTGGAAACACACAGGACTCATTACCGCGAGGGAGAGAGACTCCGTGTGAAAAGTTGCACGTACGTCGTGGTAGACGAGCACAGGTATCACTCCACCGCCGGCACTGATCTTTCACGTTCTTACCGCTCGGCGGTCGCACTTTGATAGTTCACCGCCGTCGAAGAGCGAAGTTTCTCACCCCTGCTGTGGGGGGGTAAAAAAAAAAAAAAAAGAGTGAAGGTGATGGAGAAGGTGAGAAAAATGAAGTCTGAGCTGGAGATGATGCCAGGGTGTTGCAAGGCAGCGGGGGCATCCATATTCAGGCGGCGGGGGCTCGGGGTGGGTGGGGGGGGGGGGGACGGCTGGCACCGCGGGAGGAGAGGGTCGCCAGAAGACGAGCAGCCGACGCAGCAGCCAGAGTCAACATCTCTGTCCTGGCCTGTCACGCTCCAGGCCCCCCACCCCTCACACGGGTGCTTTCCCAGGATCCCTTTGGAGGGCCGCCACAGACCGCGGGTCGGTCCCAAAACTGAGCCTGCCGCGGCGCTTTCAGAATACGGTTTGCTCATGTCAAAGATAACTAGATCAAGACACTTTCTGCAGGCTGAAGCAGGGAAACGCTGAGGCTGAGAGTCTTTCACTCCCTCAACCTCTCTTCCATCAAAGTCTTTCTCCAGGTGGGTTTTTTTGGCCTCTTTTCTTTCCAGTTTAAATCCCTCTCATGACGGCTTTGAGTATCCTGTCATTACGCATCCTTACAGCAGGACCAAGCCATCGCAGGCTGCGGTTCTCCATCTCCATATTCAAACCGTCCGTCGTCTTCTCGGTCGGTAGATATTGCAGATCTTACAGCTGTTATGAAAGACTTCAACCTTCATCATCACTGAAAGGTTTTGATATTTCACAGATCAGAAAAGGGGTCGGCAGCTTTTCTCAGAGGCAATCAATTCAAAGGAGAAGAAGAAAAGGTAGAGAATCACTGCTTCACACAGTCTACTTGAGGTGCATCTCTATTTAAAAACCCCATTTGAGACACACTGCACATATTCATTTCCAACACCTCCACGTCGAAGAGGAACCATTCTGGAAGGGAAAAAGAAGTTCCCGGTCCGTACAACTGGCTTCCAGTGGAAATCAGACATCCTGTTGGAGGAAGGTTTGACCAAGACAGCAGAAAAACTTTAACAGCATTATTAGAAAAGACTGCTTTTAGTCCTGTTTCACAATAAATCCGGATGAATCAGACTGCAACGCCTCCACCATGATTTGGATCATAACACCAAATTTGTGCATAAGCACAACAACACCAGCAGCAACCAAAGCTGTTGTAGGGTTGTTGGTTGAAAACTCTGATGTGAATCTGTAATTCCTTCTCTAAAGGTTTAATCTAGAAAACTCACTGACGTCACGGACTGAACAATTACCTTCTGTGGACAGGAAGTCAGGCTGACATACAGTATTTTCAGTAAACACACTTAAAAGCAGAGAGGAGATGTTTCAGATCTGATTGTTAGATTTGGCAGACATTATCATTAAATGCTGACATTTTGATCCAATGTCCAAACAGCAGCGATCTGTAAAGAATGACTACATTTTAAGACATTACTCCAGTTGAATGTTACAATAATGGACGACTTACAGTGCAGGAGACACAATTTTCCCTCAAACAAATCTGACATTTCTCTTTTCTTCCGAGTTCTGCTGTCCTTGTTTCTATCGCTGGTCGCACATGAGCGATACTGTGCAACACTGCCCCCTCAGGCCATCACTGGTATCACTCTGTTTGCTTTGCATCCCCGGATTCGTAACAATTTGAGCACATAGTGAACACAGAAGGTGAACAGACGGCTCGGTCTGTAGCCGTTTGCTCATTTGAAATGTCCTCCTCACATGCAGACATTAATTCACTCCAGCCGCGATTGAACTAATTCATACACACATTAGTAAGATACACAGTCTGTCAGAGGGAAAAAAGAAATAAGATCGCTATGGCAGCCTGAGCTCTATAAGCAAGTGTCAGCACAAACATGTCTATTGACATTCCTCCTCCCAACGTCAATACCATGTGATTATGTAAAGACTGACCGATCGCTCTCTTTCTATTAGCGGAGATTTACTCAGGCAGGCCGGATCGCTGATCGCCTCCATCAGTTATCGAGGGCGACGGACTCTGACAAGCTCACTGCCAGAGCTTCAATTAAATAAAAGAAGGAGGGAAAAAAATCCTTCAATCTGCTGCTAAAACATGAAAGCTCACACACATACACACACACACACACACACACACATGCACCGAGCAGCTGCTGTAACTGGAGTCTCCGGCCACCTCGTGCACGCGTCGGCTCTCTTAGCCTTTGGCTACAACACAACAACGCCATTGTCTGTAGGGGGAGACTTAACATGGAGACCATTTGAATACAAAACAGCTCGCGGCGGAGGATGAGAACTTTCCATCTCTCCTCTCCGAGCTGTCAGAGCACGAGTCTGCAGGGGGGCAGCTGTTTTCTCTGGCAAAAGGAGGAGGAAGGAGAGGAGGAGGAGGAGGAGGAAGGGGGGTATCAGGAGACAACTTACATCCCACCCAGCAGCCTCGGAGGAGGAAACCAGCACATTAAGCCAGGGAGAGAAATGATGTGGCCAAGTAAGAGTGGGGGGGGGGGGGGGGGGGGTGCCACCGCTGCCTGAATCTATCTCCATTAGTAAGTACAGACCATCAGAGGATCCAGACTCAGACACTCGCTCTCCACTGGGGGTTCAGGCGCTGACTGATGGGGACGGGGTGTTTCATCAGAAATTGTCAAGCTCTCCAGTCAAAATATGTTGTCAGAGTACAGGAAGAACCTCGCGCTGGATTTTTTTTAATTTTTTTTTTTTTTACCTCCTGCTTTAAGTGGTACACGTGTAGCCGGCGCACGTCACTCCGCACATCAAAACCAATCAGACTGTATATATACCTGCCGCGCCATTAAAACAGTGTGAATAGGATCAATCAATCCGCAGTAATGACAGAGCGTCTGAGAATGAGTCCACCTCGGGGCGGCTGAGTCATCTCCTGATTAGCACTCGAACTCATCCCGGCGAGAAAACCGGCAGTCCAGCGAGGTGTTATCGCTGCGGCTGTATTCCTGCACACCAGGGAGTTTATGAAGCAGACTAACTGAATGACCAACTGCGTCTTGAGCCATTTAGGCCTTTTTATGACACACTGTAGTTTTACCTCACAATAAAAAGACCTTTTTTTTTTTTTTTTTTTTTGCTCGATCGTGCTGTGCCTTTGTGGGTTCTGGCACTGAGTTTTGCAATAATTTAAGGACACACTGGCAGATTGGACTCTCACGTCACAATAAAAGCACAGTTACACCCAGGTGTGAAGTCTGAGCGCTCTCCTTGTCACTGCACGCTCACTCCCGCTTAATCCACAGAGAAGCCTGTCGGGGTGACGGATCGCTTCAGACTTAATGTGCGTGGGAGTGGGTGCAGCGAATCGTCGGTGGGTTTTTTTTTGTGAGATCCGTGCTGGACCGAGAAGATGTTGAGGGTGTAGCTTTGCCAACCGCCCACAGTCGACTGGACGAAGCTCCGGGCCAATATGTTCCCTCAAAGACTGAGCGATTGATGAATTCCACTAACCACACTGTCCAACTTTGTTTTGAAGGACAAAAACGAACAACAGTGCCCACTAGTGGCCCGGCATGTAAACTACCGCAAACATCGAAAACGGCGTTTTCTCTTGAAACAGTGTCGGGATGGAGATGTGAGAGGGTGTTTCAGATTTTCTCTGACCTCTCCGGGGCGCAAACAAACAGGCGCCCAGCAGCCTGCAGTCTGAGGGCTGGATGAATCGCAGGAGATGAATGGTATGGATAGATGGATTCAATCGACTCCATTGAAATGCCTCAGCTTCGCGGCTTTTCATCTCGGCACCGACGATTTCCATCAGTTACACTCTGACACATGCCAGCCGGAGCGGCGTTCGCTGCACCTCAGCGCAGCGAGCTCAGCCTTCTCCACTGATTATCTACTTACTTCTCAACCTCAACAAATCTGGCTTAAACTCACATTTAATATGCAATCTATATAATTGTCCCTGCAGGGAGAGCACGTATGAGTAAGCCTCGCAGTGTCCTGCCGTACAAAGCGTTTGCAGCGACTCAGCTTTCTTAATTAAGCCGCTTTGTTTTTATTTGGCCTTTTTTTTTTTTCCTAGAGGCCCGGATTAAATTGGATTCTAAATGATCCAGAACCGATAGAGCAATCTTTACTGCCATATTCTCAGACGGAGTGCTCGCTAAAGTGTCACAAATACGCTGGCAGTTGGGTAATTTTCTCCAGTGACAAGGCGAGCAGAATGGAGAGCCCAGGTCTCCCCGGGGGGATTGCGGGAAGATTGGAAGAGGGCATCTGGCAAGAATGGGATAGGGCGTGCACCACAGAGCACGCCGTTTATAGCCCGGAGCCCCTCGAGACGCAAAAAGGCGGGAGAGGGGGAGGAAAATGAGATCTTCTCGACTTCACTCGGTGTCCCCCTCCACCGTGGTGGAGCTCCTCAGGCGAGAGCGGCGTCCGCAGAACGGTCAAGAACGGAGAACCTGAACGGGACCGAAAATCCCCTTCTGATGGCACAGAGAGCGAGTTTAGAGTTTCTCTCTGGTCGGAATGAAGAGTAGGTGTCCCCACATTAAAGGACAGAAGCAGAATTAAATTTAAAAAAAAAAAACAAGGATTAAAGAGAGAAAGTGGAAAGTAATGGAGGGAGAAGTCTAAGTGAGCAAATGAGGGACTGAGAGTTCACATGAGGGAATGATTCTCAGCAGGAAAAAATGATTTCCCTTCATTTTTTTTCTTTTTTACACAACCTGCACCGCAGGGGGTTGTACACAGCTTCACTGCATGCGCCTCGGATTCAAACACACTTCCGCCTCCCATCCTCTTCTCCTCTGTCCCTGCCTCCCACCCACCCGTGTTCCTTCCCTCCTCCACGCTTCCTGTACAGTACGCTGCAGGGGAGAGGGAGAGAGAGAGAGAGAGGGAGAGAGAGAGAGCGCCAGGGAGGGAGCCAGAAAGCCTGATAACCAGGAAGCGGTCACATCTGGCCCTCACTAATTCAATTCCACACAAGTTTGCTTTTCCTCCCCATAACATAACCTAATTAAAGAAAAAAAAAAAAAAAAAAAAAAAAACAGGGATTGGAGGCGCATTCATTTCCAATTCATCAACGGGAAGAGAGGCGGACGTGGACTCCTAAAAAGGTTGGGTCTTTTTTAATTAAAATCAAAATTGCCCCGCACTACTTTGAATTATATATTTACAAGAAATGAATCCAAGCGGCAGTGATTGCACGAGCCCATATGGCTATCAATGCCTCGCATTATTAGACACACTTGGAGTATTAGACACACTCCCTACCTCCAACACTTGCACATTTCAGTGCCCCAAAGACACAGGTGCGACGGGAGTTTTTCATTTTTCAAACTCTTAGACTTTGAGATATTCTCCTTCCGCCGCTGAGCAGAACGCTGTGCTCGAGGTCTTTAGCTGCAAATACTGGCTTAGTCACAAAAATCAGGCTACAATATATTCAAATTGCAGCAAGCCGTGCGATTAGCATTCCGGCTGAATCAAAACTGAGAAATTCCGAGTTGTTTTCAGAGCAGGGGACTGGAAAATGCCAGAGCGGTGCTGCCTCGGGTCGGAAACGGACAGCTCCAACATTTAAACCGCGGCGCTCTCAGTACAAAGCAGCGCTTTAACGCCGTCTTGTACAATAGGTGAAGGTTTTAGGAGGAGAAATAACAGGACTTTATTTATAATTTGTCTGAGATGTACAGATCAAGCTCCTCTGGAAGAAACCATACTGCCTGCTGACTTTAATGATAGAGAATAATTGGAACACAGAAGATGGACTGGTAACATCTTAGAGTTGTTCACTCTTCAATTACAGCGAACTCCTTTAAATAGTCTGACACTGCTGGACTGTTGAAATAAAAAAATCATTTGCTAAATACCGAGGAGACAAATGCTTAATTAATGTGAACAAATTATTTACTCAAGGTTTAATACAGTTGAGGTTGCACACAATCCCAGGTATGCATTTGAGGGTGTAGTGAAGTGGGAAATTTAAAGCCGTTCAAGGCGTCTTTAATAAAACGGTAAACAAAAGCACATTCCGCGTATTATCCTCGTAATGAGACGTTTTCCCGCAGCTTTTCACAGACAGTTGAGATACAATAACAGAGCGGAGTGAAAAGCAAAGAGTCTGAGCCGCTGCCTCTCCAACAAACATAAAACACATGCCAATATTTCAAAGTCAAACAGCAATCAGCTCCAACCGGCTCAACTGCAGAAAAGCACAACGATTCACCGCGTTTCCCTTCTCCTCACAATATCATTCTGAAGTGCCTATATGGAACAAGACCCACTTCAGCTTCCAACGAGGAATGAGCTTTGTGGTTAACCTCGCTGAACTCCGAATGAAACAAACGATCGCTGACGTCTCGAGCAGACGCGGCGTTTCAGGCAAAATGGAGGCTCGCTTCACGAGCAGTAAGCTTCCGATTCGCTTCCGCCCCCCCCCCCCGTACAGAGCAGGCATCGAAGAAAGACGGATACACCGTTCGGTGTATCAATACTGCGCCTGAGTCCGTCAACAAGTCAACAGAAAACAAATAGTAGCCCGAAACATATGGATGGTTCTGTCTCGCCGCCTGCTACGGTTTGATCGAGATCAGACGCTTCTCCATATGGACTGTTTAGAAAGCGAAGCATGTCGACACAGGCGGGCCGGGGAACGCTGTGAAGCCATTTGAAACAAACGTATCTCCACAAACACTTTTAGGAAATCCAGTAACGTTCGGTGGTACGCTGAGCTGACGAGGAAAACTGAGATCTAATCCTTGATGCAGTCAGAGACTAACCAAACTTTATTACAGCGTATACACACTGCAAACAGAGCATAGACCGTTTCAATGCAAATAAGCTATTTCACTTAATTCTAAGTTACTGGTACCGTCTCAACATTTGTGTTTGACACTGAACCATGCACTTTTTATTTGTAATGCAGTGACAGGGTGGAACATGTGTCTACTGCTTCCCTGTGCCTCAGATAACCCATCCTGAGTCCTGGACCAGCTCTTTCGCTGTGATTGTGTCCGCGGCCTCTTGCTGCAGCGCCTGTGTGGCGCCGACCTGCAGGGCTCTTTGAAGCTCATTTCCTTTCTTGGATATGATACAAAAGACAGAAGGCAGTGAGATAAAAATATCACGACTCTCCAAAACTACTTGGGGTGAAGTGGTTTCTTTGAATGCGTGCCAGTTTTTTCGGATTAAAAATTAGGCTTTTTTTTTTTTTTGTCCCAGAACCACTTGTGTGTTCCTTTACCTCAAGGTTACGGTCAACGACTTCAGGCCACTCTGAACGTCAGCGGAACGTCTGGCTTCCTTCTCCTGGATCCTGTCTGAGCTGAAACACGTCGTCTCGACTCCGGGATAAGCAGGTTAGGATCGGGCGTTTCTTTCATATCACACATGTTACAACACCTTCATCTCGACCGGCCGAAACCCGCCCAGCTTTCAAAGACGCAGCGAGTGGAAATGAGCCGTTTGAACAGATTGACGAACCGTTCGCGTTGGTCGCCGGAGCTTTGATGGCCTCGCCACGTCTCTCGCTGCTGACGGTCTCCATGCAGGAGAACTTCTCCACTTTGATCCGCCCCAAGACAAAAAATAAAAAAGTAAAAATCCCACATGGTGGGCTGAAAACTGAGCTTTTTTTTTTATATATTTATCTACTCTATATGGGTAAGTGGTGTTTGGTCAGCCTGGACTTCAAAACCGCACATCAAAACTGCCTTTCATCTTAATAAACACCGACAACAAACGAAGGGGGAGAAGAAAGGATATTGTAAAAATGGCGAAGAGGGGGGAAAAAAAAAAACAACACAACAATTTTGCAAGGACAACATAGAGATGAAAAAAACCCGACATTATCAATGACACACTTTATCCATCTTGGTTCTGAGCAGGAAGTGATGTGTGAGCCGACAAAGGCAAATAGCAGGAATAACCTTCAAACACAGAAAACAGGTGAAATTACAACTGGATTTCTCTGAGAAAGCAGCGGGAGGTTATCGAGGAAGACACATGAAAAAAGAGGGAGTTCAGCAAATTGTTCAACATCTTACTGATGGTTAGCATTTAAAAAAAAGGAGAAATTGTTCTTTTTGTGTACAACCAAAACACATTTTGACTTACAAGCAGCAGGATGAGGAGAGAAGCGAATCTCTAAGTCAATCACTCCATCTCACCTGAACACCTGGATCACACTTCCAGTCTCGGTCTTTTATAACATACAAATCAATCTGAGAGAGTTCAAAACTAAAATTATTTAATCCTCATCTAACTTTTACTGCATCCTGGATACTGAGCGTGCAATAAACGCTCAACTCTGGTGGTTTGTCTTACTAAAAAAAAAAAAAACCATCAGAAGTAAAAATCATGAGTAAAGTGCAACTAAAATGAGAACACATGAACTGGTGCCCCGGCTGCTGGGGTGTGAAATGGGTTTGTGCCTCCGGCTGGGGAGGGGGGCTGGATCACGGTTTGTCCACGCAGCGTAAAGTCAAAAACAGAGCCGAAGCCCGGTGCTGCTGAAGCCACAGTTAGGAGGGAGCAGCGAGAGCTGCAATCTCTGTTAAACTGAATGGAAATGGATGAGTGTAGCTACAAACTGAAGGGTAAAAGGTGAATTTTGCAGAAAAGAGAGCAGCGTTAGCTTAATTTATCTAAGCACAGATAAATATAAGTTGAAACTAACTTTTAAATTTGGAGGACATAAAGAGTCCGGCTGTGTAACAGCAGCTCTCAGCCTCGGGGACATTCTGGACGTTTCACCCAGCGGCGGGGAGCTCGGGGACTCTGGACATCGCCGCCGCTGACGCAGTTATGAGGCGAGCGTGGCAGCGGCGGCTCGATGTGGACGGGAGGGGAGGGGGGGGGGGGGGGGGGGGGGCTGATAATCAGTCAAGCCGGCTGTTTGTGGAACACCTGCTGTATGCAGAGGGATGAGCGCGCTACCACCGAACGTCCAGACTCCAAAATAGCTACGGGCACCCTGCAGGGGAACAGAAACAGGGCCATTAAAATAACTCTGACTTTAAAGCAGCGGAGTACATCACGGCACAAATCTGCGACCCTGTGTGTGTGTGAGTGTGTGAGTCTGTGTTGGAGCGCAGTCAAGGCACTTCCTAATTGAGTGGTTAGTCTAATGGAGCAGTATTTCCTAGTAAGTAGGACGTAAGGGCTCAGAATTCATTTGTGTTGGAAAAAAGAAAGGCTTCAGAATTCAAAGCACAGAGGCAGCATGCACTGTGCTCCAATGAGGGGAGTCTGACTCGATCTGTGCACGGTTTCCTCTTTGTTTTGGACTTGAGAGGAGCAAAGTGCTGCGCAAGCCATCTGATTCCAGACAGCCTGAACTCATCCAATGTGAAGGGCAAGACCGACTACTGGCAGCTCAACCTGCCAGCCTGGAACGAACGACTGATGCAGAAAAACAGTCGATTTTATATTATTTGTCATCTGGTTTGGATGATTTCTTTTTAAAAAAAGAACAACTTTTGAAGCTATAATGACCGTATCACTACAAATCAGATGGAACCATGGCTGCATGTTCCTCGTCCATTGCTTTCTGGGTTATTGGGCTTCCTGCAGGACGTGACCCCAGCACCGCCACTCCCTTAGAGCGCACTCACAGGTGCTTTCCATCACCAGCTAACCGATCACAAGCCACTGGTGAAGTAGAGAAAAACACCTCAGGTTCTGATGACTCACTTCAAAGAATCAGCTCTAAACGCCGTTTCAGTCGCCACCGATGTGACTGATTCTGAAACGTTTCAGTGTCTTCACAATGTGCGCCGAAATGTACGGTAACTAGGGCTGCCAAAATTTGCGCAATAATAATGAGTTAATTCAAATTCCTAGTGACGCCACTAATTTATTTGATGCGCGATTAACTCGCACAAGTTTTGCGACCATCATCTGGTACCCTAGTTTGCGAAACTGAGAGGTACGGGATGTGACACTGCACACTCTTGTACAGTAGGTGGCAGTAAGCTCCTTAAAGCTGCTTGTGACCCGCCCAAAAAAAAAAAAAGGAGATGAAGTTTGGAAAAATCAAGCATGGCAGCCAGTGGCACCTCCACAAGATGGCCACTCCCATGGTGATGAGAGCATTAAGAATTCAAAAATTTTTCCTTTCATGTACATTTAAAGTCGATTAAAATAAATGTGCGATCAATATGCGATTGATCGAGAGCTAGCTATGGACAATCATGCAAATAATCACGATGAAATACTTGAATTGATTGAAAGGCCTTGACTGTAACCCCAAAGAGTCACCACGATGCAAACTCGCCTGAACTGGGCTAAACTGCTGAAACAATCATTTATTCAGCTGCTGAAAATTGAGACATGAACAAGGAAACAGTTTGTGTTTTGACTAATTGACACTTGTTTTTGTTTGGTTTTTTTGTCACTTGTGTTGAAACTTCAAAGCGCTTGCATTTCTGTTGTATTTATGTTGGATCTTTTTTTTTTTAATTTGTATTGTGACCTTGGTATTTGGCTTTTGTGGCTGTTTCTGTTTGCACTGTAACTTCTGTATTTTTGTTGCAGCTTATGTAAATGCATCGTTTCTTTTCCGCCTAAGATTAGTGGCTTTTGCATTCAGGTTGGTTGCAGCTTCTGCATTTGATTCTTCCCTTTTATCCTTGTCTGTTGTAGCTTTTGCACTTTTATTGTGGCGTGTCTGTTTGTTTGTTGGCTTTTACTTTTGCTGTTGCATCTTTTACAGCCATGTGCATTGGATTGGTGTCGAGACTTTTGTCTCCCCTCTGGCTCGTCGAGTTGACTTGTATTATTTTTGCAATGCGGTGATCCTTCCAGGCCACTGCACAGAGTGTCATCTCATCTCTCACTTTCTTTCTGTGGCAAAAATGAAAAACAAAAACAAAAAAAAAAAACCCCATTCTCATTATTTCCGAGTAATTCTTGTTCCTATGCGACTCTACCGGTCTCATGGGATAAAGACAGAATAAAGTAAAAAGGTAGATGCGACGGTTCGGTTTCAAAGCTTCATCTCTCCGCTGGATAAAACCTCTTCTTTTCCAGTGGTCCCCTTCTCTTCAGTTACCCTCCATAAATTTCATACATCAACACGAGGAAGGTCTCAAAAAAATCTGGCCTCTCTCATTCAACCTGCACGGCCCGACTCAGAAAAGCTCCCACTCCGCTGCTTAATTAGCGTGTGACGGAAAGAGGAGTTCGGGACCCGCGAAGTCTCAGCAGGAAGCGAGGACCTGGCCGCGAGCGCAGGGAGGCGGAGCGGCGGACCGAGAGAAGAAGAAGGAGTCCTCCGCCGTGGTGGAGGCGACTCACCTGCCGGACGTCAACAGCTCCAGAATCAGGCGTGATTTAATTAACGTTCAGAGCCTGTATCGGATCCGGTCACTCCGACTCCACTCCTCCTCCTGCCCTTTTTTCCTTCTTCTCCTTTTGTGCAATTTGTATCTGATGAAAAACACTGCTGGCATTTCCACTCAGTGAAACAATGAAATATTAATCACAGAAGTAGGAAGAAAAAGGCGGCGCTGATTTGCAATTTAAATTACCTGAAACTTCTGGTCAATTAACTGGAGTCCACATGAGTGACTGAGTGAATATATGCGATGTACGTTTATTTATTTATTACCTAGGTATGTCCACCCAGTCCACATTTCTGCACTTCTCCTCATTGTGAGGACTAAAATCATGTCTCCATGAGGAAAGCAAGTAAGCGAGTGAGTGAGTGTGTGTGTGTGTGTGTGTGTGTGTGTGTGTGTGTGTGTGTGTGTGTGTGTGTGTGTGTGAGAGTGAGTGAGTGAGTGAGCGAGCGAGCGAGCGAGTAAGCAATCAAGTGAGTGCGTGAGTGAGCAAGTGAGTGAAAGTGAGTGAGCGAGCGAGCGAGTGAGTGAGTGAGAGAGCGAGCGAGTGAGTGAGCGAGAGAGCGAGTGAGCAAGTGAGCGAGAGAGCGAGCGAGCGAGTAAGCAATCAAGTGAGTGAGTGAGTGAGTGAGTGAGTGAGTGAGTGAGTGAGCGAGCGAGCGAGTAAGCAATCAAGTGAGTGAGTGAGTGAGTGAGTGTGTGTGTGTGAGTGAGTGAGTGAGAGAGTAAGTGAGCAATCAAGTGAGTGTCTGAGCGAGTGAGTGAGTGAGTGAGTGAGTGAGCGAGCGAGTAAGCAATCAAGTGAGTGAGTGAGTGAGCAAGTGAGTGAAAGTGAGTGAGTGAGTGAGTGAGAGAGAGAGCGAGCGAGTGAGTGAGCGAGAGAGCGAGTGAGTGAGTGAGCGAGAGAGCGAGTGAGTGAGTGAGCGAGTAAGCAATCAAGTGAGTGAGTGAGCAAGTGAGTGAAAGTGAGTGAGTGAGTGAGTGAGCGAGAGAGCGAGTGAGTGAGTGAGTGAGTGAGCGAGTAAGCAATCAAGTGAGTGAGTGAGTGAACAAGTGAGTGAAAGTGATTGAGTGAGTGAGTGAGTGTGTGCCCTTGTGTGAGAGTTTCAGTGCACGTGCAGCAGTGTTCCCTGTCTGCTGTCCCTTAAAGAGCAGCATGAAGTAATCACAGGGAACCAATTTAAGAGAACATGACAACACTGGCAGCTCAGCTTTCAGCCTCACGGCTCTTTAAATAGACCCAGACGACACTTAACCAGAATAAAGCAAAGTATGAGCTTTTTTTTTTTCCTTCATCGTTTTCATGACAAATATCAAGAACAAAGCGACAAAGCGGCAATAACAAGTAGAAGAAACGGAGAAGTGTGCTAATCACAGGACTCCCTCGGAAGAGGTGTCTTCAGACAGATCATCTGTCACGGGAATCCGGCGATGACAGGGTGAACGGGAAGAATGACTAATAGGTGATAATGCACGCGATTTAGAGAAAATAAATATTGTCACTTTACAGTGTGTGCCAGACAGAGATTTACACAGACAGCGCTCCCCAGAAGGCAATTAAAAGATGAAGTAAGGAGGTAATGGAGGCGCGGCGCTGCAGATAACGCTTGAAGTGTGTGCTTCCAGCGTCGGGTTTCCAGGCTGCGAGCAGAGTGGTGGAAAGGGGCTTGGAGAGAGCGGCAGGATCAAAGATGGAGCATACAGCGCGATCCCTTCAACATGTGACATCGTGCGACTTGCAAACATGCAAACTTGCTTGTAATATAACAGAAATGGCTCTGTTAATGCTCGGCGCTGGCCGAGATTCAGCGCTGCAATTTCGAGGAATTGCTGAGGTATTGAACCGAACTCAAGAAGGAGGAGTAATTTAAAGTCCAGGCAACAATTGAAGAAAACAAGCTGCTTCACAAAGATGCCATTTACTGCCATTCCCTTTCAACTGCGTTAAACAGCAGAGGTGTTTGACAGCCTGCTTCTTATAGAAGGTAAAGAAACACCATCGCTGGAGGGAGGATGTCAGGTTATGTTGTTGCGCCTTGCTTTTTTTTAAAAAAAAAAAAATCTTCCAATTTAGTTTCAAGAAATGAAATCCGGTTCCCTTTTTAAAAAGGGGGGCCAGAGGGTGTGCCCCAACTATGAGGTGACCACACTCCTCAGCCTCCCTGGGAAATTCTATTCCAGGGTACTGGAGAGGAGGATTTGACCAAAGAATCTGTCCAACCTTGGATCCAGGAGGAACAGTGCAGTTTTCGTCCTGGTCGTGGAACACTGGACCATCTCTAGAGCATCTCTGGATCGATGTAGCGGCTGCAGTGATGCAGTCTAACCCCTTTTAAATCAAATATTGAATTTCTGAACTAATTTCTCACTTGACTACAATCTCAGGAAACCCTCCACTGATAAAGACTTACAGTATGAACTCTCAGTGGTTTTGGCTGAACTGGAACATTTATTGAAATACAGACACGTTTGTAGTTGAAATCAGACAAAAACTCACCGGCTCCATGCAGCCTGATCAGAGTTGTAATACTAGTTAGTACCACAGGATCGGTGAGTTTTCTAACTTCTCATCCAGAATTAACGGAAGAAGCAAATTTTGATCCGATTAAGAAAGAAATGGAGACACTAACTGGCTCACTGCTGCCACCCACAGGACAAAAGTGGCATGACTAAAATTATCCACAATGCATCTTTAAATAATATGAGCCAGGAAATACAACAAGTATCATTATGTGTTTGGCAGAAAGAGTCGCGATGAGAAGAAAAACAGCTGCGTGTGAATGGAGCGACTCCGTCCCAGAGCCCGGTCCCGAAAGCCAGACGAGCAGAGTGAGAGCCGGAGCCCATTTATATTCATTACGGAGAGACAGTGCGCTCTCAGTCTGCCAGTCCGGCGCTGCCTCTCCCTCGCTCTCTGTCACACACCTCAACACGCCGAGGAAGAGAGCGTCTGACAAACCAAAAGACAGATAGATTTCACTTCCCCTGCATAAACAACAGCTAAGAGAGGTGATGCCACATCTGCCTCCGTCATCACGAGCGGAGCCAGCGGCCGCCAGCTGTCCACATACTGACCCCGCAGCCACATCGCACACACACTTCACACACACACACGCGAGTCAGTGTGTGACACTCGGCTCGCGGTGCAATCGTGCCCTTCACCAGATCTGTACGTTTTCGCATGCTGATGGCGTATATTCCCGCGCATATGCTCCCCCCATCTGCAAATCTGATAATACGAAGCGCTTACAATGCATATTTACACTCGAGAAGGCATTTCTGTTCGTTTGTTTTTCCATCTGTGCAAGTGACAATTTGAGTAGCTGGTGATGCGCATGTTGCGTGCTCAGCTTTCCCAACCAGCAAATCTGTCAATGAGGACATTCAGTCGCTTTAATATCAATATGTTGAACCGTGTTCCACTGCCGTCTCCTCTGCAAAAACAAACAAACCGACTGGTTCTCATTTAGAGGTTTCTTTGCATCTTTATTATTGTTCATTAACAGTATGAGCTGAAAAACACAATCTAACTTGTCTGGGGCGCTTTCTTTGGACAAGTCACAGTTTTTCGCCGTCAACTACTCCTACTTTTAAATGAGACAATCTCATCCTGCACAAAACACTGGAATTTTGCCTCAACCTCAACCAAAAATATTTATTTTTTTTCTGAAGCAATATTGCTCCATTTCATGTGAAGCTTAAATCAATGCTGTCAGATTAGCATCGACTGTCATTTCCATTAAGCCTCCACTGCTCCGAGGGTCAGCTGTGCTTATGGATGAATATAAATACGGCGTGTTCACACGAATTAGCATGCACGTTACAATGTGCTCTCATAATTAGACCCGCATCATCACTTTCATTCTGTGGTCTGACTGTTGGTGGGTAGGTTTCGTCAATTAACTCCCGAGGCCCGAGGCCGGGGGAGAGTTCGCGTTGGGGCTGGAGAGTCCGCTTTGATGAGCTGCTAATGGACCGACAGACGGCGCCGGGCTCTGAACTGTCGGGGCAACAACCTCCTCGCTTGTACTCGTTCAGGCTGAACGCGCAATCCGTGTCAAATGACTGATAAATATCTCCACTAAACAGCCGTTATCGCTCAGGATAGTTCAACAAGCCCAAGAAATTTGACCTGGAGGATCCAGAGCAGCCCAAAATCATGATGATTCCTCCGCTATATGTCAAAATTTTGATGAGATATGAAATAAAAAAGCTAAACTAAGCTAAGATAAACCTTAATAATTATGCTTAATGTCTTTCAAGTCAACTTATCTATTTCAAATCACATAAATTACAACTATCTTTACATTCAGTTTCCTCAAATTTTGCTTATTTGCTCCAATTTCATTTATAAAAAGACAAAAAAGTGAACTGAACTGACAAAAGTCGTCTCCAGACTTCAGTGTAGTGAATGACGGATCTTACTTGAGCATGAATCACTTGGAAACATCTTGAAAATACACAGATGGATAAAACCAAACAGGTTAAAACTCCGAGTGGAGGTATTGCTACATATCTATAAATAAACTTGTTTTCCAGACTGCCAGGACTGGTATTATCAGAGAAATCAAAAACTTTCCTCCCAAAAAACCATTTGTGATCTTTTAAATGTCAAGCCAGCAGAAAGCGGCGAAGCAACGGAAACGTTTAAATAGATCTGCGTCACGTCAGAAAACGCTTCTTGCGTGCGAGGCAGGCAAAGCCAAACCTTTGAAGAGCAGCATTTAAAGCGGAGAGACGCAGGAGAAGCTAAACGCACATCGTCATCCCGGGGTTTTTGTAGTGGCGGGATCAATGTGCTGAAAGTAATCATTTGGTCCAAAAACTGCTTCACGAATCAAGCTGCTATAATCACTCAGGTAGACATGTGTCGAATTAGAGGTTGTTTTTTTTTGTAATGATAAAACAACCAGTTTTAAGCTGTTCGATAGTCGAAATTCAAGCGTTGGGGAAACGACTTTGAAAATAAGATTTTCTTATCTTGCTACAAAAGTGCTCTTTTGCAATGTGTAAGCATTTCTCCATATAACGCAAATGGTGAATCGCAAGAAATCTACACCAACAATCTGAGAATAACTCTTAAAGATGAGAAAATGTGTTTTTAACGGCTTCCTGCATGAGGCTCAGTGTGTGAGGTTAGCCGAGAGAGCAGTGCTGGAAAAAGACGAATAACTGATGGACTGACTTCTGTTGCTTTCATTTCGCCTCATGTTGTTTCCAGAAGTCAAAATGACAATTTTGATGTGACATAGGTTTATGAAGAATGTGTCATGTGGAAAAGAGTCTGAATTAAAACTTGCCTGACGGAGGGACGGACAGACGGACACCCACATGTAGGATTAGTCTCTGTTTCTGGACTTCTGGACTTCTGGACCAGTGTCATAATGAACCTGTTGCACGCGGTTCTATCACAGGATTTTAATGAAAAGGTTACATTCGTTCCAGAAATTCCTGTTTGGCCATATGGCAGCCACTTCAGGCGAGCGGGCCTGGTGTGAAATGTGAGGCGAAGAGTGACAGTATAAAGAGTCCGAAAGCCTCCTGGAATTCATTACAGCTCCGACTCACAAAGACCCCAAAACACATTCATGATCAAAAACGGGAAAAAACAAACACAGACGCACAGACACTTCCACACACACACTCACTGACGTAATGCATTTCACAGGCTCTTTCAAGGACTGTAGCCATTACAAGTATATAACTAAGCATTAAAAACTGCAGAGGCGGGAAAAGAAATGCACACAAACAAGTGGCTCACTATCCGAATTCCCTTTAACTTCAAAATGAAAGTAGAATATCAATTCCAGGGAGGAAACCAGGGAGGGGGCACGATGCTGGATACTGCCACCAGGTGGGGGGTGTGGTTTGACTGTTTGCAGAAGAAAAAAAGCAGCAATCGCAGCGGGGATCCGGGAGTATTTAGAGGGTCACCTTGTGCAACAACAGGCATCGAGCGAACAGCGAGCGGCTGCAGAGTTTAGAGGGACGGACTGCAGAACGCTGAAAACGTGCCAGCAAGCGCGAGGTCAGGTGACACAGCACCGCGGAGTCGGGCGGCCGCGTGACGCATTTCTGAGCGGACATCAAACGCCCACACGCCGCCTCGCTTCGCCACAGCCTGGAGTGCTCTCTCACCCCCGCCGCCAGCCGCCGCCCGCCTCCCTCCACCTCCACTGACAAGTCGCCAGGCAGAGGGTTAATGAAGTCCGCTCATTATAGGGTCAGGTCCCGGGGAAAAACCCACGGGGGTGCGCGGACGCATGTGAAGGATCGGCACGACCGATCAAATGGAATCACAAAAATCATTTAAAAAAAAAAAAGCGTGCACAGCTAGCTGGAGGCTCACCTCCATCCGGTCAAATGAAAACATGCGGGGTGAACGGCCACAGAAAGGAAGTAATTCCACCTCTTGGTTAGAGGAGAGTTTGAATTTCGTAGCGCAGAGGCGTCTCCGACTTTAATGGCAAGAAAATCGAAACTGTACAAGGTGCTGTGGGTGATACTGGCAGACAAGGCCAGACGGGGGAGCATGTATGAAAACATGTCTGCTGTAAAACAGTGTCTGTCCATCTCGCCCGAGGCGCCGCTGATAGCCCTGACACTCACTCAGAGGGAGTGGAAGCCGGCGGAAACACGGATAAGAGCGCAGCAGAAACAGTGAGGCGCACATGCATGACAGCGCCGGCCGCTCGGCGGCAGGTCGGGGGAAACACACTGGAGTGTGTCGGATCCGGGGGCCGCGGGAGGTGTGATGGATTAAGAGGCGCTGGCAGAGACAGAGGTCCTCCCTGAACCGTGGAGCCGCCGCCGCCGCCGTCCCTCTCTATATCACCGCGGTCGCCGTGCTCTCCCCCTCGCTCTCAATTTTCCTCCCTTTTTTTCAAACTATTTCCTCCATTTCTCGTCCTCGTCTCTCCTCAAACCCACTGAAGATTGCTATAAAACCAGGCGAGCGTGCCAAAGCCACACACCTTCTTTAATGCTTCACACCCGCGGACTGATCACATTTCCTCCCACAAAAGACACATCATGGAGAAAAATGCCACCTTATCCTCTCTGGTAATGTGAACATCGGCAATGCATGATATGGATTAGTTGGTTTGAACAGGAGATGATGAAATAAACCACCAAAAAGATCGAAATTATTTAATTTTACTTTAGATTTACTGTCTATTTTTAGAAAAAGGTGAATGTCAGAATATCAGTCAATATCAGTAAATGTCCATTTACATGGAAACGGCAGATGCACTAAAAATGCTGCTGTCTGTTTTTTTGTGAAGAAGCCACACACACACACACACACACACGCACGCAGAGAACTTGGGAGCCATCTTCACAAAGTTGTATTTCAGTGGCTCCAAGCACCATTGTCGTGTGAAGTGCATCTTATTTAGATTTTATATATTTAACTCTATGTAGGACACTTACTGATACACTTCAAATATTCCGGAGTTTATCATTTGGTGAACTTTTATAGTTGTTTAAGTCAAAAACACATATTTTTGCAATCTTTTCTAGACGTTCTGTTCAAGATCATGCCATTGTGTTGCCACATCCAGCACACTGGTAGCATTATTGGATGTAAAAATACCAACAAAGACGAAAGTTTTCCCAAATCCAGATATTCTTGACACTTGGTTTGTATGTTTGAAAATGTCACCCACTCGTTTGTTATGCAGTGTTCTGAAACAAAAAAAGGGCCAACATAGGTAGAAATACAGAAACTACCAAATCAATTAATCAATCAAACTTTATTTGTAAAGCAAAAACTGCGCAAAATGCTAAAACAGAATCAGAGCAGATTCAACAGCGTTTGTTCAACACATCCTGTCACATCCAGGCATCAGAGAAAGAAGAAGGGAATATTCCCTCATCAGTCCCTCCATCCTCTCTGATCGCCGAGCGAACCGGCTGCTGCGTGTGACTCAGTGTGGAGAAAGGTTCAAGCCTAAATCCAACGGCAAATAAACAAGCACCTCCTACACGCTTCACCTACACATCCAAGCTACAGTCAATGTAAAGTTCACAGACTGCGGCAGAGCCTGAATGAATATGTGACAGAGCACACAGCCTGATTACGCCTTTGGAACATGCAAATACGCTAAATCGAATTACGCTCTGCCCGGATTTGGCGCGCGGAGGGACGCCTGACGACATTTGGATCAGATCAGTGACTCCCAACATGTGATTGAGACCGATCACAATGATCTTTAATGAATTTCTGCATTTAACTTTCATTTCCGAGTCTATTTGAGATCTCTGATATGGTTTGTTGTTGTGTAAATGCAAAACTTTTCCGAAACCAAAACGATGCATGGTAATTCGATTAAATCGCCAGGACATGTTTTATGACAACACGTTCCATTTGTAGCATTTAAAACTGAACCATCAAGTCATTTTTTTTCCAAGTCTGTGCTGAATCTAACATTTCCCATATAATCAGTGAAGGCTTAAAGGGATACTTCAACATTTTGGCAAATTGGCCCATTTAGTGTAATTCCTTAGTCATTTCGAACAGCATACTTACTTTTTTTGTGAGGGCGAGCTGTTGTTTATTCAGCGGCGAGTCGGGGACGGTTTTCGGGACGGACACAATGGAGGTGAACAGTATTTTTCATTCCCCTCGTCAAACTCATCAAATACAAAATCCAACAACCCCAAAACACTTTGGTGGACACGTTATAATCCGCACATTCACTACGCTGTGGAACACCAACAAACAATATTGTAGCGTTTTGACACTGAAGCAAATACTGGGAACTACTTTTTCTTTTGAAATCACTACGCCCAGATGCAATGTTTAGTAAGTAGTTCCGTCTTAGCAATCTTCGCATAAACAACTCAATCTGGTAATTTTGCTTTAATATTTCACAGCGTAATGAATGTGTGGATTATAACGCGTCCACCAAAGTTTTTTGGGGTTTTTGGATTGTGTATTTGATGAGTTTGACGAGGGGGAACAAAAATACCATTCACTTCCATTGTGTCCGTCCCGAAAACCTTCCCCGACTCACTTCTGAATAAACAACAGCTCGCCCTCACAAAAAAAGTAAGTATGCTGTTCGAAATGACTGAGGAATTGCGCTAAATAGCCTAATTTGCCAAAATGTTGAAGTATCCCTTTAAGTTCCTTAAGATACAGTTACCTGATGAGTGTTAGAAGCCAGTGCTGGTCTTCTTCCTCCAGTGGGAAGTGAGGCTACGGGTGCCTTGGAGGGACAAAAAGTGGCCCTTCCGACATTTTACGCTGTTAACCAACCAAATATTAAAACTCGCAGCCCTGATTTCTTCATGTTTTATTGACTGTAGCTGTAGATGCGCTCAATGATAGAACAGAGGAGGGGCTCCAGGAAGAAGGTCTTGCTTCCTGCAGCCTTGGCTGGGCGGTGCAAAACGCTTCGAAAAGGTAAGTCTGACGTGTGCAGAGGCAACGATGTGGGCGGTGAAGGTGAGTAAATCTCAGCGAGCGTTACTCCATCCCACAACTGCACTTCCATCAGGTACGGCGCCTTTCGCCATGCGCCGGTGCAGTTTGTCCTTGCACGCCACTCCACCGTGATCAATAATCTCTCTAGGCTCACAACACTTGCCGATTAAAAAGAAAATCGGTAACGCTCTCGCATAGAGATGAGGCACAAATGCAGCAACGAGAGGAGCCGAGTTCACAGCGAAAATCTGGGTGAAGAAATGAAGAAGTATGGACTGCGAGGGCGATGCAGCCAGGATAACGCGCAAGTGCTTTTTAAACGACAAAACGATCCCGGCTGCAGCGAGTCCACAGCTCGCTCTCATTCAATGTCTCCCTCTCCGGCTCAGACGCCCACAACAAAGAGCTGTCTGACCATCAAACTCAGAAATCTCTCTCCTGGATTTCTTACTTTACCTGAGAAACACTTCGAGAGAGAAAAAAAAAAGAAAAAAACGCACTTTCTATTACGTACTTTGCACACGGCGTCCGAGGCCAGAGCGCCTCTCACCTTCAGCCCACGGCGCTGCTCTTACACGTCGGATTTTTCCACCCGTAGACGACTGGCGAAGCGAACCGAGGGAGGAGTGAGGAGAAAGGGAGAGAACTTGTTTTGTTACCGCACTCAGTGCAATGATGCAATTTATAATTAAAATGCAAATAGATCGACAGGGAGTCTCTCCTCACCTTGTTTTCACTTTACTCCCGACGTTCTCAGGGGAGGGCCCATCTCTGCCCGGGATCTATGTTTCCAAGCCAGTAAATCAATTTTTATATGAAGCGCAGAAATCAATTTGAGATTTAGGCTCTGCAAAAAGCTCAAGTACAAGCCGCTGCTTAGCAGAGGGAAAATTGGAGATGCATGGATGGACGTATCCAGCCTGTAGCTACCAGACATTTTTCTACTTTGCGATGATGATGTGTGAAGGATTCTCTTTTAAAAGCCCATACTCCCCTCTCTAAACCCAAGGCTAAAAGCAATTATTGGCCAACAGGAAAACACAGGCCTGTCTGACACATCCACCATTGGCCTGTCTCTGTTTTGACTATAGCTTATCACAAGAGGTGGCTCAAACATCCCCTAAGCTTCAATCTCCACTAACAACAAAGGCAAACACTGTGGAATGAATCATTTGGGGAAAGTTTGATTTCAAAAGTGTGCCTGACAGAACAGAACTGGCTGAAGCAAAAAGAAGATCTTTCCTTTTTTTTTTTTTTTTTCTTTTTTCTTAAAGCGGCTGTCCTTCATTGCGACTTTGTGGTGTAACACATTTCCAGCTCAATTATCCGCATCCAGTGGATTTCAAACATGTTCTGCAAGGACCAGAGAGCCTGGTAATTAGCAAGAGCCCCGGCTCACGAGGGGGACGGGAAACAAAGCCCGTCTTCAGCCTCGTCTTCATCCCACTTCACTTGACTAATCTCCTCTGATCCGTCGCTTTTTAACAGAAGGTGTTGCATGTACGAACCCGCTCGATATCTCAACATGCCAACAAGTTCCGGCTTTTGCGGACCAAAGCCGAGATAGCGGAGAGATATCAGATCCGTGGGGACATCTGGAAAACGTGAGCCCATCTGAGGCATGTTAACAAGGAATTTAACTGAACACAGGTAGCTGGTTTAAGCCACTGATCCTTGTTGTTTCTGGGTAATGTGTGCAGTTTGTGAAGCTCCATCAGGATTCCTGCATTCGCCTCCCGTGCAGGAACCGGGACAAAGGAGCCAGGCCATAATAGTTCATATGCTATCCAAGAATTTCACAACCATTGTAATGCTTCGTCACAATGCACAGATGTTTTTTTTTTTTTTTTTTTCTCCCACTCCAAACCTCCTAATGAACGGATGGAGGCATAGTTTGCATTCAGCAGGTTTCCAACAGAGGAGATGTGTGTGATGTGAAGAGGTGGGACGCTGAATACCAGAGCAGCACCAGGAGGGAAAAAAAAAAAAATCACATATGAAAGACCGATTCTTTAAAGTAATTAGCTCAGCAAAAAACGAAAAAAAAAAAAAAAAAGAGAGAGAGGGAGAGAGAGAGAAAATGTATTGTGACCACAGTTATTTACTCTTTGCTAATATTTGTGCTGCAGGATCTTTGGCAGCACTAATCATGTCTTGTGTCCATCTATAAGCTTTTTGCACGTCTGCTTCTCGTTTCTCTACAGTTCTACTGGTAGCAAAACAGCCTCCAAACTCATGGTGCCTCCGCCATGCTTTAGAATGGACAAAGCTCTGCTTCTGCTCTGCATTTCCACAGAGATCTACGTTCATATCTCCATAAAACAGACTGAGACACGTCTCTGAAAAATGCAAACATTTTGTCTGATTCTTCCAGTCCTGCCGTCGTCTGCGGCCTTGAAACAACAATCACTGAGAAGCTGTCGTTTTCTCATGGTCGCACAAATTTCAGAAAATCGACGCTTGGTCTTTTGGTGATTTGGTCTTGATTGAAGGCATCACTCAACATTTTCACATCCAAGTATCACCTGAACATTCTGATAACTGTGAATCAGGGATTCAGCATTTCCTCTCTTTCTTACGCAGGCACACCATGAACAATTGGTTCATTAAGGTTTCACAGAGTCTGGTGTGTTTTTAATTATGTTGAAATGTTTAAAGTTAATGATCGTCATGGGGAAGCATCACAGTTCTGATGAATAAAGGTGAAAATATTAAGAACATGAGGCGAGTCCAGCTGAGAGGGAATGGATGTTGTTATTGTTCCAATGCCATATGTTTACCTATTTGGATGAGTGTTATAATAACTGAGGGTTAATTCTAAATTATGTTTTAATAAATCGAGAGAATCAGCAGTGTGGTGTAAAAAAATAACCTGCTTGAGATGATACTGCCTGTAGAAACTGAGTAATGACTCATTCAAACACTCAAGTCAACAAACATACAATTATAAATCAATCTACTATCAATCTTAGCCAATTTTGGTTAGAAAATCAAAATCTATCACCCAATCCAGACACTGTTTTATTTTTATTCTTCAAGCGCATACACACACAGAGACAGCCTGCATGTTTACTCATCGCCCTATAGAGGAAAATAAAAGGTCATCTGAGCACTTTTGGGGAACTCGAGCGGAGGAAGGCATGCCCGCCCAGCTCTGATGCTGTGCTGTGTAAACCACAAGTATTAATGAATCTTTGATGAGAGGCACAATCTCCGCCACTCAAACAAAGCCTTGATGAGCATTATTAACTCCCGTGCAATACAGATCGATTTAATGTTCAAAGTATTTTCGTGGCATTATTAAAATCTCAAATATAAAAGGTTACGACCGCATCAAGCGGCGCCGGTCCTCGTCCGCCTCCTTTTTCTTTTCCGTTTTAATTACGCTTTGAAATCGTGTCAGCTTGCTTTGGCACGGGAATGTAGCCGCAGGTAAAACTGCTCTCTGCGTTTCCCCGGATACTCATAAGGGCTCATTTCAGCGAGGGACAATTTCATCATCCCTTCACACACACACACACACACACACACTCATACACACACACCCCTATGCTGCTTCGTCCACAACCCTATGCTTAAATTCAGCCATTTCCTTTGAGAGTCTGAAGCCTACGTCGCACGTTTACGCACCCGTCGGAAACCAGGAAAGAAAAATTTTACGTACAACTGAACGTTTTGTTAACGCACCAAAGATGACGATGGTTTCAAAAGATAATGTTCCGTTACAGCCCCAAATCTTAAAGTGATATTGCATGCATAAACAAGGGAGCAATTTCTGACACATTAAGGCTCTCCTCCCCATTTCTTTTCTTAATTTTTTTTCCCTGAAATTTCCTCATTTCCAACAATTATAGAGATGAACTGTGAAAGCAGCGGCAGAAGGTACCGGATTGTGTGAAATGTCATTTCGGAGCAATAGTGAGAAACAAAGCGTGTGGCTTGGAAGGGGAGCATTGCAGTCAGCTGTTTTTTGAATGGAAAACAAGTGAAGTCATTATGGGGCGTTCATGGAAGTGGGAATTCATACAGTCCCAGACCGCGCGGCAAGAGGAAACACCTCTCTCTGTTTTCACTCACATGACGCTTGTGAACAAAAAAATCACAATTTGTTTTGTGTGACTGGCTCACGGTGGCGGAAGAGAGTTCATTTCATTTTATTTTAGCTTCGATATGGTTAGTTTATCAAAGAGCGAATGCTGTTGTGTTAAGTGATGTTAGATGAGCCTTCTGGAGCTTTATGAATCTTTTCCTCTTCCCATTGGGATGCTCTGGAAATGTTTAGATATAATTTCCCCACTATACATTTCCACTTCCCCATTATCTACCAGATATCACTCAATAACCAACGATACCGAGGGCCGAGACCAGTCAGCAGCTTAGCGTTGTTTCCACTGCAGTCAGGATGGGAGGGAGTGTCCTTTTCTCAGAAATCATAAAACTGTTCTCACCTCGATCCATGTGAATCTCTGAAGTTAAAACACTGAACACCTTGAAGATTTCTTCTGTGATGCAGGGTTGAATGGTGTTGTCGAACATTCAAACATTCCCCTCATAGATATGATTGATGATTCAGCTGTTTAGTTTTTTTTTTTGTTTTTTGTTTTTTTGCAAGGTTAAAAGTCTGAACTCAGTGTTTTGTTCTTTCCAAATAGTTGTCTTGTTCTGTTTTACAAAAACACAACGAGTCCTTAAAGTGTCACAGCTTCACAGAAAAGTTTACCTTTACCTTCAGTGTAGTAAGATAAACACATAATTACATCTTATTTCAACTCTTCAGGTATGTCAGCCATTGTTTTTTGTAGAGAGAAAAGAAAAGATGCTGTAAATGGGAGAACTCCTGACTATTAAAGACTTAGTCAAAGAAACAGCGTGAACTAAACAGGACCCTGATGGGATCAACGCTTGACTTTAGGCGTCCTCTCACCTCCTGGATGCGTCAGAGCGTCAGGATCAAGGATGACTTAATGTCACAGCGGGGGGTAAACCTGGCACGCTTCCACACTACAGCTCCTCTGTACCTCGGGGAACAATATTCCAGCCTTTTACCAGATGTCACATGTAATCTCGCTCTCCCTGCGGAGGTGTGCATATGAGACCAGTCGACGGTTTCCCCCCCGGGGGAGGGACGGCGCTGAAGGACAGGGAGGAGCTGGAAGCCATGGCTGGGGTTCACCCTCCTGTTGGCAAGTCGTCACAGTTATTCAGTTGCTTGCAAAAACATTAAATCCTCATTAAAATACAAATCATGAATTGAGGAACTCATCCAAAATGGAAAATACTATTAGGTTCGTTTCAGTAAGCTCTACGGCAAATGCTTTTAGCCAGTAGGCGGCAGGTGGTGTGATCCATCTCAGATTATTTAACCCACAGAAAAAGTCGACTCACCCAAATAAATCAGATATTCACTAAAAATACACTCAATCCAAATGGATATATGGAAAAAAAAAGGGTGATATGACACGACAATAAAGACCAGAGAATCCCAACAGCAGGAGTTTATGCTCAGGAATGACAAAATGATATTATCACATATCAATAAAACTGTATTAAGACATTTCTTGACTCTGAAGTTGATGTGTAAAACTGAGGATTCATGCTTGCATAGGTATCGTTCTGGCAAGCAGGAGATTAAAGAAGGGGTCCACAGCCTCTGGGGGGCCCCAGGCTAAAAAACAACGGCAACCATTGACATTAACTATTCTTCTTATTTCACATATTTCACAATTAGCGTGTTTTTAGAGCTGGAAAAGCTCCACACATGACTGAATTTGATGATCTTAGTGCAACTGCACGGAGCAATTAAACAGCTGTAGTTTGCAATAGTATAGCAAGTAGTTCCTGCAAGCTGGTGGTGGAGAAGAGTAATAACTTTACTTCTCTGCATAAAAAAAAAAGTGCAAAAATCTGTCTGGAACAGCGAGAACAGACGTATTGATAACTTCAGTATCAGCAGTGAGTCCTTATTTCATTAAATCCACTGACGAACAGCAGGAAATTCACTCAGTAATCGTGTAGCGCTGCTAAAACGTTGCATTTTGTCTAATGAGTGGGTGTAAGACGCTCATTATCCGTCAGCAAGGACATCCAAGCAAAAGGCTTTGTTTGTTTTCTTGCCTCAACGCAAAAATTCACATAAATATAGAGTGGAAGTGTGTGGAAACCCGGGCAGAGCTGCTCCAGCTCCAGCACAGATTTGGAAGGCAGGTTGCGCACGGTGCTCCCTGCCTCCCCCCTCAGCTGTTGCTCTTTTCAGCAGGAGGAAGGAAGAGGAAAGGTAGCTCCGCTAATAAGTTCAGCTCTATCCATCGGTTGCACTCGGTACGACAAGGGTTACTCCTTTGTGTGCCCCGACGTCACTCTGCTTCCCAATTACCACATTTACACACTTCCACACGGGCGCGCACACACACATACCGGCACGTTCATTTATATTCAGAGAGAATTTTAAATGCTCTCCATTAAATTCATAAAAGATGGATCGTCTTTTAATGCCTAAAGTGATCTTCTCACCTTTTATACGTTGTTATCTATACATTAAGGAGTGCATACTTTATACGGCGAGGGCTGAAAATGAGCCATCTCACTCAGAAAGAAGTGTCAGACCACAAGCTTAATGGTAAAAAAAAAAAAGGTAATGTGAGTAATAGCAAGAACAAAAAAAAAAAATGCTTAATGGCCAGAAAAAGTCTGAACAATATGAGAGCAAGGGAAACTTTTAGAAAGGAACTATTAGTAAAACTTGGTCCGAGCAGCCTGAATTCCATTTATCTTCTGTTTTTAAACAAAGATATCAGAAGAGCGAGCAACCCTATTGAATTACTTCATGTTCCTGGAAGCAAAACGAACCAAGCTCTGGACATAGCTTCACAGAGATAGTAACGTTTTAATGTAATTGTGACACATTAGCTGAGATAGCTTCACCCCTGAAGTTCAGACAAAGGAGGAAGTTCTCCACAATCAGAAACAGAGAAAATAGAAACAAAACAGCTGATATAAAACTGTCATATGAAGAAAGCTCTTAATAAGTTAACGTTCATTTAATGCTGTAAATCCATCACGTACGATGGATACAAGCGGATGATAAAAATCATGTACAATACAGGATCCTTAGCCAGGTTCCTCCGTTGTTAAACAGGAGTTGAGTGAGAGAGTAACTGGTGGAACAATACCTGTACATGTTGCTAATGATAAAGCGAACAGTGTCCTCGGTGATCAGAGAGACAGCAGCTCTAAAACTGTATCTGTATCGGTACTCAAGGTTAGAATTTGTTCTTTAAAAATGCTATCGGTGCAAATCTAGTTTTAATAAAATACGATTCCACTGAAACCTATCAGACTAACAAGCTGCTTTATAACATGTAACTTCATAACACGTTATTCTCCGCACCGTCTCCTCGTGTTCAGGTGAAAGCAGGTGTGTGATACACTCATGTAGCCTCAATATATTCCTCATGTTCCGGCTGCATATCTGTTTTTTAGAGGAGATGTGACATTAAAAAACACGGGGATTTCAACAGTTCTGACTTATATATGGTGTTCAGGTGACATTTCCAGTATTTACTCCCAGAAGAACCTGAGCTTAGATAGTGGTGGGCGGCGAGTGCCTGCAGGCGTACATTTCTGTTTGGCTGCTGGCACCTAAATGCCAAGTGAAGTAAAAAAAAAAAAAAAAAAAAAAAAAAAAAATGGGAAGAGAGAGAGAGAGAAGTTGCAGCCACAAGCTGATACCAGACAACTGTGAATGTGTCGTATCATGTGTATTAATCAGCCGGCGTTCTGATTCCAGATCGCTTCATTGCCTCCGCAAAGGGGGGCTGAAGGGAATCAAATCCCAGCTCTGCGCCGCATTATTAAGATAACGGCCAGCCAAAGTAACTGCCGGGGTGAGCAAAAAGGTGGCCAAGCCCTGTGTGTCGCCCTCCAAACCTTCCTAATTCCAGTTTTGGCTACATGCGTTTGCATCAATATTCTTTGCAGAGCGCAGGGCCTTTTGGAGGGTCATCAGATGGCGGCGGGCGCCGTAGTCACTTCTGAAAGCAGGAAATGCCAGGCAGATAAAGCCTCTGGACTACCACAAACACCCCCTCCACACACACACACACACACACACACACACATACATACACACACGGTGACATTTCAAGATTCTTCGCCAGCGATTCCAGGCCTGGAACCGACAGTTACGCTCCGATCCTGAGCCTTCCTAATTCATCTCGCTCTTCCTTTTTCATCTCTGAGAGATACTTTAGCCGCTATCAAGCTTCAGGTCCAAAAAAAGGAAATAATTACCCATATCTGTTCTGTTGTTTGAAATCATTCATCGTTTGCAACTCTACTAGTGTCAGATTGCTTCACATTCACATTTTTTCGATCACAAAAACCACCGACATAAAGCATGTTCTTTTGAACTGTGGTGGAAAAACGAGAGTGACTGAAGAAAACTCCACCAAAGCAGGTGGACCAAGCCCAGGAACAGAGTGGGGATAATCCTGGTGTGAGGTGAACAAGATAACTAACTTGGCTTCACCACAGTGGAGCAAATTAAGTCATTAGAGTCAGAAAGGCGCATTCCAATTACCGAGGAGCGCCGGAGAGGCTTTCTCCGGCCGGGCACATGCCAACATGGTGGCAACAGAAGACAGTGATGGAGGCAGATCAGAAGGAGAAAGAAAAAAAAAACGCAGCACACACGCCAGCCTGACAACATCCTGCTTTCAGAATGTTGAATACGGGAACGCAGAATAAAGCAGAGTAACAGGCAAGAAGGCAAGAAGGCAGAAAATGAGAAAGTGCTCGGACCTGCTATTGTCTTTCAACAACTGACGGGAACCAAAGCAAAAAAAAAAATACGAGAAAAAGTCCAGAATAAAGAACGCAAGAAATGTATTTACAGAAACGATGAAAGCAAACACGGAAGCCAAACGTCAAAACAAATTAGATTCCCGGCTGTGTAACTTCAGCTGAGCTTGACCGGCGTGTCTGGATGAGCCATTTCCCTGAGAGTTTCTCCACAACACAAACATTTTTCTGTGTCTGTTATCCACTTGGTGATAAAGCTTTGCATTTTAGAACAATCTCCCAGCGTTGATATTCACAAAAGCATCACTGAGAAACTTTGTTTTTTTATCCTTTCCTCCAGAAAGAACACAAAGTGTGGCAGTTTTCGACATGGGGAGGGGTCATTCGCTGTCACCGAGACATCTGTAACCATTTTGGAGAGCTTAATAGGAACGATGCGTGGAGGGAAGAAAATTGGACATCGTGAAGGAACAACAGAGAAATAGGGAGGATAAAAAAAGGAATACGGCGAGGCAATAAACAACCAGGAACCTGTCCAGTCCCACAATGCAACTGTTGTGTGTTGCGAATTGGGGGTTCTTATAGGGCTGCAAATAACGGATAGTGAGACACATCTTCCTATTTTTAGTATGTATAGCATCAATCACATCAATAACATTGACAATATATCTGATGAATCTCACTGAGTTGCCGCTAAGTACATGGTTGTACATGATTGATTAATTTCTTAAAAGGTCTCAAAAGGAACATTTTCTATTCCAGTTCCATTGAGAAATGTTACTTGTAGAAATTTCTACAAGAAATATGAGTTAGAGAACACCACATTAGTGTGTATCAATAATGACTGAGTAAAAGCTGAATGACTAAAGGAATTGTCAAGTACATAAAATGAGACTTTAAACTTGAATTTCTCTGTAGGTTTCTTATTCTTAGTCAGAAAGGTGTAAATGCCAAAGGATAAAGTGAAAATCTGGAAACTACCAACCAAGTAAAACTCAAGGCCAACGGCATAACCTGGTTTTAATTTATCAAGAGTTCATTTTCTTCAAGACAGCAATGTGTCTGATTAAATTTTACTTCGAGACGAGAAGAAGTTTAGAAATTGTGTCAGTCAGAAACCAGCCAGCACTGTAAAAACTGGCCATAGCATCTAAACACAATTGAAACGGTGTCAAATCAAAAGCATGAAAAATGCTTCTGTGAACAAAACAATCAAGCTCAAATACACAGCGAATTATCTGAATGTCAATGTAAATTTATTAATAAAGAGACTTCACTGGTTCCCAGTAAAAATTCTGTGGCCACTTGATCAATCAATCTTTATGTACAGATGACTTTTCCCACAGTAAAATGCAGCACAAAGTGCTTCATAAGCTAAATATAGAGGGCTCCCTTCACCTGCTCACTCCATTTATATCAAGAGACAGTAAAATATACAGCTGTTTATCATCTGCATTAATGGGAAAGTTAAAGTTGTGTCTCCTGATAGGTTCCCCGGTGAGACCATGTATACGTTTAAGAAAAAAGGGACCCAACACTGAGCCTTGGGGGATGCCACATTACATTACACGGACTTCTGTGGAGCATATATCCACACTTAACATTCATATTCTGTCTGAGAGATAGAAATTGAGTCAATTGAAGTCAGAGCCAGCGCTAAGTCTATCTCAACTGTGGCTCACCCTGAAACCACATCGATAATTTTCAAAAACATCATAACGCCTTCAAAATACAACTCATACAACTGAAAGAAAATGTTTTGTCCAATTTTGCTTAAAAATAGTAAGTTGTATGGTTTCCTGTAGTTACTGAGATTGTTGGGATATAAATTGCTCTTCTGGAGGAAGGGTTATCACCCTAGCAATTAGCCCATAGCACCTAGTTGATACACTCCGATACCTATCATCATGTACTCAGAAGCTCATTTCAGCAATCAGCATGTTAAAACTCCCATGCCGTGATATTCACAGCAACGTCTTCTCATTTAAGAAAACACCGTTCAAAGTGAATCCTCACCAGAAAGCTCTCAGGGACGCACCTGCTGTGGGAATAAAAGAAGAAAATGAATCTTCTGTGTGTGAGCTGCTTTGATTTGTAGTCATCTGCTTTAAGTGCATGCAGACTTACTGCTCTGTAATAAATCAGGACAGGCAGTGAAACAGCAGGGCTTTAGTGGACATCTACATCTACATCGAGTACTATAGTTAAGGCGCCCTGCAATAAATGAACAGTGCTGATGGAAAGAAAGTGTTATTAAGACACTGGAATGAAAAATCTGGGCTCGAATAACGATGGAGTTCTTAGAAAAAAAATATCAATCAATATCCACATCCCCCAAGGTACGCAGACAACCGCGCGTTCTCACCTACTCGACTGAACTTTGAGGATGCACGGAGTTTGGCTGAACTCCATTTAAACCCCATCTGCATAAAAGCAAATAATCAGACAAGGCACGCTGAGCAAACTAATTTGCGTCCAAGTGATGCGCCGGCGGATGAGCGGCAACGGTCCACCTCGTGTCCTTGAATGATCACAATTTACCGCACGACTGACAGCAGCGGTGGCGGCCCGCAAGAGTTACCAGAAAAAACAACAACAACAACAACAACAGAGTGGAGTGATACAAGTAAAGAGGGGAAGAAAACAAGGCCAAGAGCAGAAAGAAAGAAGAACTATATATATAAAAACAGAGAAGTTACAGGTGAGGAAAAAAAACCTAAACACAATCATTATCCAGCTCTGCCAGGCTTAAGCATTAGCTCAGGGAGAAGGGAGGAGGCATGAGCGGAGAAGCTGGGATTACAAGAAAAATGAGAGTGTGTGGGACGACCCAGGTGAGACAGACTGAGAGGGGAATTAAAAAAAGGCAGGAAGAGAGAGAGAAAGAGCGATTTATTAAGTAGAAAAACCTCTTTTTTTTAATAACGAAGCAGACAGATCAGACATGGATGATAGAGAGCATCTGGTTCCTTATTTGCTGTTTCTGTGCTTTCCTGATGCTTTTCCATTCAACGAGATCCCTCCATCTGACGTCACCTCATGAAATTAAAGAGTACTGCTGGTATTTAAATTCTTCGAATGAATACAGCTTCCACTTCCAGTTATTAATTAAGTCAGGTTTCTTTGTATAGGCCCAAATCGCCGTGCATCTCGGAGGGGTTTCTCGACTCCCACACGAGAAAAATTTAATGAAAAAGATGCCTTCCAACGTCAGCCCCCTCGGTATGAAGGAGAAGAACCAGAGTCTCACAGAAACTTTAATTAAGAATAGAAAAACGAGGAAACCTTTGGCTCATCGGCAAACAATGAGAATGATACAATATTTATAGCGCCGCGATAAATTTGAAAGGGAGCCATCTCGGCAGAGCCAACAGACAGCAGAGCCGAGCGGCGAGCAGTCCTCTCCTGGCCGTCTCCGAGGTTGCCAAGAAACAGATAATGCCAACCCGGGGCTGGCAGTTTATAAGGTCTGAGTGTAAAGACCTTAAATGCCAATACTGGTCTCGAGGGAGGGAATAATTAAGGCGTAAAGATCTAAAAGGCTTGTCACATATGGCCGGCCAGCTGTCACATCTGTCTGTTCATATTCACGCCGGTAACGGCGAGGCCTACGCCGGGGCTGCGGCGGACGATGTAGCGCCGGGGCATGAAATGTCAGCTGACTGAGCTACAGTATAACCAAAGGGTTCCCACAAGAAAGCACAGTGAGGAGGAGGAAGGAGGAGGAGGAGGAGGAGAAGCTTGGCATTTAAGACAACATACGAGCCGCGCTCCTCGTTCCTTCAGACGCTCAACTCCCAGGTGGGTTGTCTCCAGCAGATTGATTCCCAGCGGTCCTGATTCACGCTTCTACTTTTGTGCAGCACATTTTGGGGAGCAGACTCACAGCCAGGCGGGAAAATAAAGAACTCCATGCAGGATGCAGTGAGCCCAAATGGCAAAATTTTCACCCGTGTGGAGAGAAGTGTGGAACATCGTGATGGCACCGACCTTTGAACCTTTCATTCCCTCCTCACGCCGCAGCAATTACCTCAACTCCTTCAAGTCCTTGTAAAATCTACGAAAATGTGCACGAGAGGCTTCTTCTTTAGTATGACAAGATTAGTACATGACAGACAAAAAACAAGAGGTTTGAACCATGGAGCCCGTCGGTGCTGTTTTGTGTGAGGTGTGGTCGCTTTCCAGAGCTTCCATTTATCTGAGCTCATTAACTGGAATGTTTCTGCTCCACTTGAAAGGAGACAGCTGGAGTTAGAACTTGTTCTTTGTGGAAGCTTTTATTCACGATTATTGACACTATTTATATTCTCCTATCCATCTGCTCCTGGTGCAAATGTGTTCTCACACTTCCGTGACAAACCCATGAACAAGCGAAGCCATCATTGAGGCATTGGAGCCTCCCCGTCCATATTCTGCTGGAATTTGGTATTTTTAGAGTTGACACTCCGTCGTCTCTCCATACCCATGTCTCTTTGTTTGTAGCACTACGTTCTCTGCAGCATGTGTGTGGGTTCATTACAGAAACATAAATAAAGGCACCCACTAGTGGCCTGGCATGATAACTACATTATTTTTTATCGTTCCTGTGTAAACAGACGTCATTTTCAAAATGTTGCCATGGAAATGCAATTTTTTTTGGGAACTAAAACCAAAGCATGATGTGTTTTCACTGGAGTTGGGGCCCATGTTTACGATATCCATGCAAACCAACAACAAATGGCAGAAAGAAAGTGCCAATATGAATGAAAAACAGTACAAATAATGTTTTGCAACCAGACACTCAAATAGCGAAGCAACTGAGGATTTTTTGGTGGTGCTGTTGCAGCATTCTGTTGTCATTCAGTGACACCTAGTGGTCCCAGATGGTAAGTACCGGTATATTTCGATATATATGAGTTGCTTCTTTATAGAAATTGGATCGTTGGTGGTGGTGGCAGTAGTAGAAGGGGGGATAGTGATAACATTAGTAGCTTCAGTAAAAGTAGCACAAGAATGGTATTAGAGGTTCTTATTGGAGTAGCAGTAATAGTAGTCGTAGTAACAGCGCTGAGGAAAAGAGAATTCCTCTCTGAAGGTAATGGGGGTTTTGCTTTGCAGCCTTTGTCAGTGTGTTTCGGTGTAAATCAGAGAACAAGCTGTCTCTCCGTTGCATTGTTGCGATGGTGACTTTATGATAACTGCAGACACTTTTCGGTTCAGCCACAATTCACAACAAAAAGCCATGTGGGAAGCAAATTATTCCAAACAAACTGTGGCTGAGCTTTGTGTGCTCGGAGCCTGGGCTCTTTGTTTGCACTGAGCTTTAACACTCCTCGTGCACTCCCCTCAGACTTTTCAAAGTGCAACACATATTGAAAAGCCATTTTTGCTGCATCTTGAGTGCCGGTTCGCCCTTGGTTCATTTTGCTATGCTTGGCTTTTCAAGCGTGAGTAAGCACCAGCTATCAGATGACAACATTTGTCTCTTCTGGCTGTAAAACAGCGCTTCAGGGTCACATCTTGTAAATGAAGGTGTCCCTCCACAGAAGCTCATTTGAAGTCCACTTCATCAGACCTCTTAGTGTTCTTGATTCTTTTTATCAACCTGAGGATAAAAGCCTTGTATGATTTTTTATTTATTTTTTATTTTTTGAAGAGCAGAGGTTCAAATGTGCGGCCGCTGCTTCAGAACCGAGCGGCTGGTAAGAAAACACAGACACGTCTAATAAATGGGCTTCGGGAGGAGTGCTGTGCCCCCGGGTTTTGCAGAGGACGAGCCGCGAGGAGGCCGTGCGCGCCGCCGCCGGCAGCTGTGAGTGGCAGGTCAGGTGAGCGCGGTGCTCCGCTCAGGCGTGCAGATCCAGCTTCCCCGACTGATCTGAAGTGGCTTCAATTAACTGACGCAGCCAAGTGTGAGGGAGGGGAGGAGGCCTGCCCTCCCCAGACAAGCTCCCTGACAGTCTTTTTTTGGGGGGGAGGAAGGAGGGGTAAGATAAATGTGGGCCTCCTGACAGGTCCTCTAATGCCCCTCCAAGTTCAACCTGTCTCCATCCCCTCTTAGCTAATTACTAAGCATCCATATGGAGACACTTGTCACTGCTAACAGAGCAAATCGGCTGTAACTGTAGGGTCAGAACAGGCCTGTCTCTCACCCACGTTTACTGGCATCATGATCATTTTCTCTCTTTTTTTGTTTTTTAAATATTCAAATTATTTCAGAAGAAATAGCTTAAAAACGTGTGTGGAGCCCAAATAATCACGATGCCTGCGCCGCATGCCTCTCAGACTAAATTCATGTTGATTTTTTTATGATGTCGTCTGTACGACACAGCAAGGAGGTGATTAAAACATCCCGGTTTCTCAACAAATCCCACACAAAGATGGGAATTTTTCACGGATATGCAAAGCGTTACTGATGTCAGCAGGCACTGGGGAGTGAAATGCTGCTTTTTATCATGAAATACACCAAGTTAAATTCACAGAGGGGGGATCATGGAGGTTGCGTCTGAGCCGCGTCCTGGAGTTTCGCTCGGCTCTTCATTAAAGCAAACCTGGGTGTTTACGCTGTGGTGTGTACGCTCGGTAGGCAAGAAACCTTTAAAAAAAAAAAGAGCTCACATATATAAAGCAGAACTTGAGGAAACAGTCATGCTGTCAATTAAAAATTTTTATCCAATATTGTAATACGACTTCACACCACAAGGTGGTGCAGTGAGTCACTCCGGTATCAGCTGTATTCTACTCTTCTAACACTTTTGTGCATCCCTACTAAGAAAAAGTACCTGGTGCTACTTCTTTTTTGGGATTAAAAGGAGACGTACACACACCACAGACACTGACTGGTTCAGAGAATCATCACAGTGGTGTTGTATCATCAGCAGCATGTACAGATGTACATATACACAAACAAATAGAACAAATGGAGGTTCCGGATTAAAAGTATTATAGTTCTCATTCTAAAATCTACATTTAGGATTTTTCTTTTACAATTCCAATTGTTGTTTTCCTTTTGTATTCACCTGAAAATACTCAATAAGGTAATGTAAATCAACAGCAGGTGAAGAAATACAGGTAAACAGACAAAGATATTATGCTATGCAGAAATGATTAATGGGCATCACTTCACTGGAGTCATGTGGTTTCCTTCCTCTGTAGCTGCAGTTCTCACCGGCGGTGTTCCAGAAGCCGACTGTCATTTTGGATCACTTGACTTTGATGTGCTTTTGTGCGTGTGACTGCCGGCCTGCCGCCGCCATGTTCGACACAACGCTGAACAGCTGAACATGAAACGTCAACAAGAGGCGTTTCATTTCAGAAGTGACCGGATTCACTCTGACTCTTGTGTGTGGACTTCCTGTCTGCGTTGATGACCACTACACTGAATGATAACAGAATACGCCAAATGTGGCTGAATACGGTGTGAAACCACGGGTTACATCTGCCCAAACGAGCGATGATCAACGAACAGCAGGAGCCATTGAGTTCAGTGTGGTTAACATATCTACCAATGACACTACAAATACTACCAATAAGGTATGTCGGGTAAAATGCTGCAAATAAAAATGTCTCTGAAAAATGGCATTCTGTAAATGTGACATGTTGAACCTTTGAGATTTTTGAAAGTCTTCTTGCTTTATGTCTTAATATTCCATTCCCAGCCAGACGGGCTGAGAGCAAACTGAGCTGCTCTCACCAGCAGGCTGTTTCATCACATCACTTTGCTCTTTCTCCTCAGCACACACACACACACACACACACACACACACACACACACAGCCTCGCCTCTGACTCAACAGTGTGTATACTTTTCACCCAGCGTTTGTTCTTGCTGTATCGCTGTTCTTGCTAGTTTTTTCATTACCTAATTAACATGGAAAAGTTTTTTTGAGGGAAGGGGGATGAAACGCATACAGAGACTCGCACACATTTTCCCCCTAAAGGTCATATTTTATTGGGGCTTTTTTTATTATTATTTTTCAACCTGGCACATCCTCTGTGCCTCAGCCCTCATTTCCCCTTCTAAAAACCCTATCTCCTTCCTTTTTTCTTCACCCCCCCTCACTTTTTAAGTCTTTTATTAGAACTGGGTGCAATTTCCACTTTTAAATGGCGGCTGAATACTACCCCAAACTTCTTACCCGGCTGCCATTTATATGATCAAGTGTCTGCTGCATCCTCTGTTCTGGTGCTACTTGGTATTCCTTCACTAGCATCCTTTAGATCTTCTGTCACCTTCACTCTTTTTGAAGGTTTGTGTTTTCTATTCAAACCATCCCCCTCATTTCTCATTCTGGACCATCCATTGCTTCTCACCCACTATTCGGCTCAAAGCTGGCCATCTGAGAATACTGTAGCTGTTGGCTTCTGGAGGAATCTAAACAAAATGCAGTTTGCTTGAGAGCAAATGACTAAAACCACAACTTGTCAACTTATTTTTTTTTTCCACTATCTTCTTGTCCAGACCCTGGAATGAAGCTGCAAGTCGGAAAAAGAACTAAGAAAAGTCATTCATTAAAATATGATTTAAGATCTAAGGTTAAAAAATAACCAGTTACCTAATTTCAAATGTAAAAATATAAAAAAAAAAAACAAATTTTCCATTTAAATTAATCACTGTTCCTGAATTTTGTACATAAATAGAAGTCATAAAGCAACAGGAAGCCCCAGAACTGAACTATAGATGTTAATAATGCTCAGAGCCGAGTGATTGGCTGCATTGCAGCTGTGAAAACTACCTTACTGCCAGCAGAAGAGCATTACAACTGATGCCGTACCATGACAGAGTGTCTGAACGCACAGGAACACTGTGCTGAGCTGCTTACACACACATTAGTCTGAAGGGAAACACGGACTTCTGATTAGACTCATTTTTCTTCAGAAAGATTCAGGCTGTTTATAATAGATCTATATAGGTTATTGTGTTTTTATTTTATTGTTGTGGATCAGATCACATTAGATTGTACTTTATGTGGCCTCTGTGAGTTTGATTCCCATGGTCATGACAGTTTGGTCAAGCTTATGTTGAGCAGTAAATAATAAAACTATTGGGTTTTTTTTTGTTTTGTTTCTTTTTTAATTCCTCTTTGAACCATCAACAACAAACATCCCTCAGCACCACTGTAGGAGAAACCAGCTGCAAACGTCAAAGAAAAACACAACTTTTTGAAAATGGTTCCCAAGGTGGAACTTCATAAAAGCGCTCTGACTCTTTTTTTTCTGTGGCAAAAATAAAAACCCGACTTTTCTGTGCATGTTCTCACTATGGTTAGTGTTTACCATTGGCGCACCACCGATTAGACTTACCCTTCCACATCGACCGGAGCTGGCGGTTCATTAACACTGGAGCTATTAAATTAATAACGGGGTCTCCCATTGAAACTACTGAGTTTATCTCAACTACCAGCACAGTGTGATCACTTGTGACACTCTCTGAAACGACTTTTTGTTTTGGAGAAGTCCGTATTGACACCCCCCCAAACTAAAAGCCACTGCTGCTGCTTATTACACTCAAAATGGTTCAAAACAAGATCACAGAAGTCACTGGATTCCACTGCTCTTTCAAGGGTCAGAATCCTTTCCAATCAGAGGACTTCACCGAAAATGGATCCAATCACCTCGTTTCTTTTAATTCTATCTCTATTAATTCTATTCTTTGTGTGTGTGTGTGTGTGTGTGTGGCTTAATTACAAAAACACACAAAAGCATTTCTGGCATTCCCATGTAAACGAACATCTTTTTCAAAATGTTGAAACTTTTACTAAACAAAAATGCAAAAATGACAATCATCAACAACTCTGATGGAGTTTAAATTCTGAATGAGGCATTTTGCTCCATGTGTCCTGATACACGTACAAGATCAGCACAGTACGTTAACTTCTTGAGCACTTCTACAGAAACTTCAAACCAGGAAGAGCCAGATGCAACTTTTCATTTTTTTAAAGCTCAATCAAACTGATCGTTCATCGCGGGATGTACGTTACCTCAGATCTCACCAAAGTCAACACCAACGCTGGTTTAAGTTTAAGTCCTTCACTTTTAAAGTTTAAAAATGTTCGCCCACAAACTCCACGTTGGGTAAAAAGTGATAACGCTAATAGTTAACACATTACCGGCTGAAATTGGTTCCAACATCCTCCTTCGCTCCACGTAACGGTCTCATCCGCCGACAGCATGCTTGAAATTTTAAAATATCGGTGCAGGCCAGAGCCGGCCCCCCTCCCCACCCCTACCTCCCCGCCCCCTCTCCTATTTGGTGCTCACCTAGATCAAAGTACCCGGCGCATCTGTTCCACTGGCGGCTGCCATCAGCAGCCAGCTGGACAGGTCTCCGTGTCTGCGAGTGTCGGTGCCGCGTGTCCGTCCGGAGCCCGACTCCCTCTTCCTTGGCAAGGCAGCAAACACGAGCGGCGGGAAGAATCAAGCAGCCTGTACAGTTGTGAGAGCGAGCGTGGGCGTGAGCCAGAGCCTTATCATATTCCTGCAAGATACTCCTTGTCAAGTTGACTGTGTTTGTGTGTGCATCTGTTTCGTAGGAGACTTGAATGCAGATTGCTTTTGTTTTTTGTTTTTTTGGGGTTTTTTTTTTTTTTGGCCTGAGTTTGCAAGCGAGTGACTGCGTGACAAGAAATTACAAAGACACGTGTTTTACCAAGACTGTAGTGAGGTTTACACGGCTAGGCGGAACAAAGTGGGACGGGTGGGGGACGGGTGGGGGGGGGGCTCTCCTCGCGTAATTACGCCCGGCTTTAAAATACTAATCCGAACACAAACTGTATCTGGACCGCATCCAAGCAGCAAACGGAGAGCCACAGGTGCTCACAGAGCCGCAGCGCTGCGCAGTCTCATTCCCAAGAATCAAACAGAGCTCAGCGCTTCCTTAATGTATTTACGCTGACCCATAAAAATGGATGAAAATCTTTGTGGATATCGTACAGAGGTGCACGCTGCCTGCTTAATGCGAGGTCTGAAGGGCCCCTCAGAGACCGCCATAACACTTCAACCATTAGAAAGAACGGACCCACGGCGGCACTCGAGGCGGTTCCATTTGAAATTTTCCGAGTCGTAATTCTATTCTAAATACTGCTCCTACGTAAAGAAATGTGGCTGAGGATGTTTACTATCCAAACACGGGTGAACAGGTTGATGCATCTCACTGTGAATGGATGCATGTTGAGTCTACATGAAGAGCTTAGAAAGCATCCTGTAATGTTCTCCAGCTTCTGAGCCAACCAAGAAAAACCTCTCCCTTTTCCCTGTTGATCTTGAGTAGAAGATAAAAACCACTTCAACTGGCTCGGCTGCTAACCAGAGCTTATGTTAGGACTCCACGGATCCGTCAATTCTCCTCTCACTGTCTGAGAAAGCGGGAAGCCACCAAGTATTGCGGGGCGCCACAAACTAGCTCTGCGGATTGGAGCAACATAAAAAAAGCGCAGCAATGCTCCTCGGGCTCGTAACACAGGCAATCCATAAAGTTGTCTGACATTTAAGACATCTAAACCAGAAAAAGCCGGGGTGATTTAAGTCAATTTTCCTTCGCACACCAATCGTAAAGCACAAAGCTGCGTTTAAAAACAGGCATCAGCGACTCTAAACTACGGCAATGGCTTCAGAAATGCGCACTTTGCCCCAGAAGCAAAATAAATAGTGACTTTAAGTCAAACACTAAACAGCGACTTATGTTGGGCCCGGGAAGACTGCAAAGAATCGGATATGTTTTTATACCATGGCTTTGTATTCATGACAAGCAGTGGAACTGCCTGTGGGCCTTCGCCTCGGAGAGAGAGAAAAGATGATCTGCATGAATGAATGAAATATCTTAAGATCCCTATGTTTACACATATATACCAGGGAAATGTCAATCAGATGCAAAATACAAAGGTTGAGCTCTGAAAGAAATGTCAAAAAGGTAGATCGCCTCTGCGATGAGAGTGTGTGTGTGCGTGCGCGCGCGCGTGTGTGTGTGTTGGACCAGCGGCGTTTGATCAATAGCTCACCTGAAACGAATGCAGGATTGCTCTTTTTCCCCTTCAGCAAGGCAGACGGACACTCCGACACTCCAAAGCTGACAACAAAATAGACACAACCCTGATCAATAGGCCTCATTTCAAACATCTGTTTAATGCCGGGCCGCTTTTCGCGAAGCCTTTTCTCCTGACGGCGAGGTGGACTGACCAGGAGCCACCAAGCAGAGGCAACGCCAGGTGCACAATCTGAATATTTCACCCGTCTTCATTTGTCTAATGAAGCAAAGGGAGCTAACATTAGCATGAAGAGGCCACAGCGTGAACCTCCAACAACATCGATTGGTCTATGATGGACCGCCGGGACAGACCTCTGAGCTATAAAAATCTAGAGTTATTTACATTTTATTCTATCATCATTTTACTGCTCAAGCTCCAGCAAAATCACGAAATGACGAAAAAGGATTTCACACCCCTGATTCAGCTACACAGCAACTGGGATGTTTATCATCAGAACCTTAAAGTTACAATGTGGAAGGTTGAAGTTATTTCAGTTTTATGCTGTTGGTGGCAGATCTGAGTCGCTGTTCAGACTTTCAGAAGTTTGCCAGAGCTTGAGTGTTTGTTGTATTTTCTGTTATTTTTATGTCCAAATCTGCTGTTTCTGCTTCTTTTCTTCTGCTGCTGAAAGCAGAGAAACTCACTGCGCCATATTTTGGTACAATGTGGTGTGACTGGTCAGACTGCAGCTTGTTAGCACATTTAATTCCTCTGCAACATTCCCATGAGTATTTTAGGTTTCAGATTGAAACGAGTGCAGATCATTTTGGTTTATTATGAACCAAACTTCAATATTGAGATTCAACCTTTAAATTTGTCAAAGTTTAACATTTTTCTAAATTGTATTGTGTCTGTATGTTCTGTGTTCAATGCTACCAGTGTAATACAAGGAAAAGAAATACAACGTGGAACTTGGAACCACCTAAAATAGCAGTTGGGAAGAGCCCAGAGGATTCGGTTTTCACATTGTAGCCGTCTTACCAGCGCCGTGTCGTTTGACCCCTGAAGTCTCAAGAGTTCAGTTAAGACAGTAAACTGCAACAATAGACAATCCAAACTACCCGCCACCGAGGCCTGGCTGCCTGAACCCCGACACGTTACAGCAGGGCCAATTCTGAAAGGAGAGAACAGAAAGAGAGCGTGGAGATGCCAGATGGGAAACAAAAGTACAAGAGAAAAGGGGAAAATGGAAAGCAAAGAAATGAAGAGTCTGCAAGAGACTGGAGGAGGAGGAGGAGGAGGAGGAGGAGGAGGCAGGATGAAAGATAGGTCGATGTACAACAGGCTGATGAAATAGAGCGAGAAAGACAAAGAGAGAAAGCAGTGGAACAGCAGCTCAAACAATAGTCAAGAAACAGAGGAACAAAAAAGCCGACACTAAAGGGATGGAAGACAAATTAAGCAGAGGGCAGCGAGGGACACAAAAAAACAGGGGGGCTAGCCCAAAAAATAAAGAAAATGTCAGGTTCAATTCTTCTCTGAACAGACTGCGGAATTAGGCGGAGGGAAGAGAGATGAGCTCCTGTCTGTATATCGGCGCTCCAAAAAAAAAAAAACCTGCAAAGATTTAAAGAGACCAACATGGAGCAAGGAACAAAACGTCAGGGGGCTACATCAAGCGCTTGACTACATTTAAAAAGAGCCACGGAGGGAGAATAACTGACACAATTAAGAGCATAACTGTCATCTCAGCCAATCAACCCAGTGCCACCCACACACACACACACACACACACACACACACACACACACACACACACATACACAGGCAATGAGCAATAGACCCATCACGAAGAGGGATGAAGGGCTGCTAATTCCCCCCTCGCGATGCAGCACTGGCTGCTAATGCTGAATACCGAGATACCTTAAAGGCTTAAAGGCTACAGCGCGGCAATGCGAGAGAAACAGCAGACACGCGTACGGCATCGCTCCATCACAACAACTCGCTCCCGTCTCATTTGCATCCAGAGAGAAAAGCTGACATTTAAATATAATCCTGCTGACACGCAAAATAAGTGCGGCCAATTCCATAACCCACATGTGCATCAGAGGGGGGTGGTGGGGGGGGCAAAACTGAATGATGTGTGACTCTGAAGCCAATCACAGGTGGGCGCACGCTCTCACTCAATAAAGCACAAACCAAATTTAATGAGCCCGGGAGCTGCTACACTCTGACATTTCCTCGTCCATTTCTCCATCTTTTACAACTATCATTCACCCGAGCGCCATTTCTCTTCTCCCCACAGCTCCACCTCCTGTGCTCAGTTTTTCATTCCGATCCCAGTCCTCTGCCTCCATCCCTTCCTATCTCTCGCTCTCTCTCTCTCCCTCTCTCCTCCCACCCTCGCTCTCGCTCTCTCACTCCATCCAAAACAACAGCCATTCCAGAAAGAGGCCCATCAATCTTCTTCAATGAGACCGGAGTGCGAGAGAGTGCCAAGGCTACAGCAGATTACTATCTCCCCTTACCTCCACTCAACACTGGATAACATACGGAGGCGGGAGGGGGGCCGACGGGCAGGTGGAGGGACGGGGAGGGTCGAGAGCGAGTCAAAGGAGCAATCTTAGATAGCGGCGGACGCATTAGATCTTAAAAGCCTCAAACAAACTTCAACCCCTGTCAACAGCCGAGGCTTGTCGAGCATGGAAGCACGGCGGCGGAATTTAAAGAACTCTAATCCTGACTGGCACCTGCAAACCTGACCCCTGATTTACTTCCACTGCAACTGAAAAGACGTGGAAACGTGGGATTCACTGGGCATTAACGCCAAGTATGATCTGACTATTCATCCTCCAGTAGTTTTAGTACGTATTTTCCCATACCTAAGACGTGCACTCTCTTCTGTAAATATATCATAAAGAACCAAGTTATTTTTCTTTTTCGCATATTAAATTCAACGGACAAACTTCTGCACCTGCCTTGTGTTAAAGCTGTATTTAAACCTGTTTTATGTGACAAGCCTAATTACCATTCACGTCCTGCAGCAGCAGCCTGAAAATGAGATGAACTGGAGGAGAAAGGAAATATCGGTCACACCGGCGCAGCAGCCGTGGTCTTCTTTTCACGAGCTCTCCGCTCCGGGGCTAGATTCACAAAAATTATCACATGGGACGCAAAATGTTGATAAACCATTTATAACAGCTTAACAGGGTAAAATTGTCTGAGAAAATTATCAACTTAAACACCAGCTCTTCTTTTTTTGGTCTCAGAAACATGATTCTAGACACAGAGTGGTGTTGTGTTACAGTAATATCTCCTCTTCTTTGACCACTCAAAGACACCAGCTTATAGAGAGAAGAGCAAAAACCTTTATTTAATCCATTACGGACACTTGGTGAGGCTGTTTTTTAAAATTAGTGCTCATTTTCTGCCTTTTCTTCACACAGGAGAGATTAGACAGTGAAGTTTGCAGCATGAAGAATGGATATGAAGACTGTTTTTTTTTTTTTTTTGCAATAAAGAAAAATACAACACATGCAACAAAAAAATCAAAATCTTTTAAGAGTACAGTTGTAATACAGGTAATGTCAGATGTCCTTTTTCTCAGGCCCCATTTTCAAGTGGAAACTGAAAACTTCCAATGTGTTTGAGGTGTCCCTTTAAAATTCAGTTTTACTTTTTAGTGGCACATTTATCCCGTAGGAAAGCGTAACATATTAACAACACTGTGACTGCACATGTGCACCACAGCCGCAGAAAGCCATTCATCTGCACATGTGCCAGTAGATAGAGGAGCAGCTTCTCCTGGGAACTGGTCATTTTCTCTTCGATAATCACCTGTACTAGCTATGTACTATGTTTATGGTGTATTAATCTCTTTGAGTGAATTATATGTCTGTGATTTCACGACAAGCACAACCTACAGCGCCACCCCGTGGCCTGGCATGATAACTACTACATTGTTTTAATCATTTCTGCAGCTGGTGTGTAAACAGATATCATTTCCAAAACGATGTATAAATGCAAAACCTTTATGAAATTAAAACAAACAATGAGGTTTTAGTTAAAACAACGTGTAAAGGGGATTTCAGTGTCATACCGCATTCAGTGTAGCTGAGGTAGCTTAGCTTGATCCACTCATTTTATGAAATATCCTCATTATTCATTGTTTCAGGCACAAAAAAGTTAAAGTCAAAAGTCAAAGGTGACATTTTTGAAATACGATCTGCAATAATATCAAACATATGCTTTTTTGGATTCAGCTAAAATACATTAACCTTTGACCACTACAATCTGACTTAGCTCATCGAGATATTAATGAACATTTGAGTTAAATGTATTAAAATTCCTTCAAGATCTTCAAGACTGACAGATGAAAGAAAACGAATTGCCTGCAGCCATCGGCTGTCACCAGCATGAGGGCAGGAGAACAGAAAAGAGTTGGCGCCCAGTCCCTGAATGCAACCCCGCTATGTTTGAGCATGTCTGTGAGTAAAGCGGGAGGAGGTGGGCGACATGACGGAGCAGCTGATGCATATTTACATGAATAAACAGCACAAGCAACACTTCCTCATGCATATCTGCCAACGTGTGTGTGGTTGTGTGTGTGTTACGCAAAGTGCTAGACCCTAAATTTGCAGCTTGATGATATTTAGAGACTCTTGAAAGCCGCGTGTGAACACAAGTGCGACAAAGCATTGACACAAACATGGAAAACAGTCGATGTGGGCTCCTATTAATGTTCACCCTGGAAGTGAAGTGAGCTAACGGGTCACGGACCCAACAGAGAAACACACGCCATAACCGTTTTCGCCACTCGTTGAGATAATACGCTCTCCTGCTACTTGACTTAACCTTAGCAAAGAGCCTGTTTTTGAAACAATTGCAACATGAGTTAAATATAGGGTTGCCAACATTCAGAGATTGAAATAAGGGACACCTCCTGCGGGCAGCTGAGAAAAATTGGGGTTTGGGGGGGGGGGGGGGGGGGGGGGGGGGTCAAAAACACATATATAACAGCATTTTGTCACAGTTATACCTATTACAGACTATAAAAAACACATTAGGCTACTGCATTACACTTACAGTAACAACACTGTAATAACTCATGATCAGTTTGATCAGTTTGTATTTCAGGCATACATGTGAGACAGTTCATATTCAAGCATCATCCATCATGGACAACAGCTCTCAGCCACTGCAGCGGACAGTAGAGGAGCTCAGCAGCTCCTTCAGTGGCCGACTGAGACAGGAGGGAGAGCTACCGCACGTCTTTCATCCCCACCGCTGTCCAATCATACAAATATGTGCAATAACCATGGACATTATAATATCCTGCAACCCCCCCCCCTTTAAGAAATTAAGCAACACTTTATAATCCATTCACTCGGCTAAAACATATTGTACATATTATATATCGTATTGTACATCATACTGTATTGCATTGTATATTGCATATTGTATTGTATATGTTATATTTTTAAGATTCATGTTGTACATACAGTTAAATCTTCATTGTCTTTAGCTACTATTATCAATACTACTGCGATTTGCACTATTTCTTGTTCTTTATTGCACCCTTCATTACTTTTTGCACCCCCCTGTGTGTTCTATGAGCCTAAACACCTGTAAATTTCTCCACTGTGAGATTAATAGTGTTCTATTCTATTCTATTGCAAAATAACATTAAACAACTGCTCTCTTCTGAATTTTAACATTTTCGTTTTTAATTTTCAACAAAAAAAGTGCAAAATCAAAACTGAAAAACCTGAACAAAAAAAACCCAACAAGGTGCAGTAAACTGAAAACACCACAGTCTGCAGCAGCAGACACAAATCAATGAATTAAACATAATATATCCGATATGGAAACGGCACAAACTTACATGCACAAGCGGCAGATCAACAGATGAAAATAGAAACTTGAACAGACAGACATCAAACTCTGTTGTCAGTTTTCTTCTTCTTCTGAGCCAAACAGAGCAGCTCTACGGTGAGTTTCTTCCTCACTCTGCTTGGTGCGCTACTGCTTTGGTTCGAGCGCCCCTAGTGGCTGGGCCCGCGAATTACATGCTGTGTCGTACAGCCTTCAATACACAGAGAGAAAAAAATATAGGCATTTCGCCTTTACCCATGCGGCCGGGACAAACAACGTCCCGTGCGAGAAGCGCCTTTTTTGGCTCAAATACGTGACGTCCCGGTAGATACGGGACAGTTGGCAACCCGAGTTAAATACAGTATTATATATTTTATTACATGCAGGCACATGAAAGGAGCATGGAAAGTCTGTCTCCTTTTCAAACAATGTTACAAGTGGGATCTCTTGCTACTTACACAACACTGTGCTCTGCAGCCATGTTCAATACAAGAACACCAGATCACCGAGCTGGGTGTAACAGCTCCATCTACAACCGACCACAAAAAGAAAAATGGCGACGGAGCTGCCTCACTAAAGACGACCTACATGTGGAAGTTTTGTCCGCATTAGGAAACTCTGCTGGCCTTGTCACGGCCCTGTTTGGGAGGGAGGTTGAACTTGGAGCCGTCTATGAAGCTGTCTCGGAGTGGGGAGCAGCGCCGGGCGGTTCCTCCTGGGCCTTTGGGCCACACAGCGGCAGCGAGTGGGAGGAGGCGGCGGCGGAGCTCATCCAGCCGCTAAAGACTCTGACACTGCCATAATCACTGATAATTGATTCGGCTGCTGAGGAAGATTTAACATTAAAGGATATAAAGATAAAACACACACACACACACACACACACGGGGCAGCGGTGGTGGGCAGAGCACCGGGGCTTAATGCGAGCTGATGAGACAGGACACCACCTGTCACACGCCGTCTAATCACACAAGAGAGACGAGATTCTGAGGACGGATCATCAAATCACTATCGGCCCTGGACGCTCTCGGCTCCCTCAAAGGGGGCTTTGATCAGCGGCCCGGCCGAGGACGGCGAGGGCCCCGCCGAGGCCAGGGTCAGCGGAGGGGAGGAGATGAAGGAGGAGGACGGCGAGTCAGACAAAAGAGACGGCCGTCCTTCGCCGCTGAAGGACGGCGGCCCTGAGACGAGTCACGTCCAGAAACAACAGAAAGAACTCCGCAGAATCAACACAGCTTTCAGAAGTTAACACTGGTGATTGTCTGCATATCTTCCGAACTGCAGCAGCAGGCAGTTGAGACAGGCGCTTTCTTTCCAGCTAATGGCGCTCTTATTAGCTCGTAATAAAGCGACGAGCATTGTTCTGTAATGAGCCGCTTGTGATTGCAGACTGCCAGCCGAGGAAAACACCCGTGCAGCCAAACTTCCGCTCGTTCCTCGTGATAATGAAGAGTTTGCTTTAACCCGGTTCGCCTGACATTCCGGGCAGATCCGAGTCTCTCGCGGTGGAGGAACGCCAGTCACCCTCGCCGCTTTGTTACTGGCGTGTAATGGAGACACATGAGGTGAGTCTAGCGGCGGTGACTGGGGTGTGCCTATTTGCCGAGCGAGCTGATGAAGACAGAGGGCTCCCCGTAGCCTTACAGTCAGAGCGCTGATGAATTGGCCGGCCTCCGCCCCTTCAACATCCCCCCCCCGCCCACCCAACCGCAGGAAGGATGTCTACGTGCATGAGAATCAGTATAGATGCCTGCTAGACTGGAACTGACAACATTAAGAGGTGGTGCAACCATTTTTTTTTTTCTTTTTTTTGAACACAGGCAGGCCTGGAGGATGGAGGAGCTCGGAAAACCTCGATTATGTTGCAACAACAGGAGCCACTCGGGCTATCCTGACTTATGAACTGCTGAACACCAAACGCAGCTCATCTCTAGTGTAAAGCAGGTGCTTAACAAAGCGCTTTATCATCACGGAGAATGCATACAGGATGTCGCAGCGTTAATAGTGAGGGAAAAGGTAGCGACGGTAAATAAGAGATGGAACAGGAAGCTGTAAGGCCAGCAGGGAATCCAGGAGATGTAAATGAGCCCGCCGCCAAGCTTAAGTGCAAAAGAGATGAGGGAAACTTTGAGATTACAAAAGAAAGCGCTGGAAGAGAATCTGAAGAGCAGAACAAAGCTGACAATGACAAAAAAAAAAATGAGGAAGTGTGGTGTTGGAGAAGAGGGGGGTGAAATGCAGGAGGCAGGATGAGCATGCTGTTAAAATGGGCCTTGTGCGAGCATGTGCACAATCCAACATGTAGTGCTGTTGGTTCCAGACGTCACGGTGTAATATGTTTATCAGAGAGGGAGAGAAGAGGAGAGTCTCCTAAGATGAAGAGACAGGAGCGAGGAAATAGAAGGGAGAGGGATAATGAAGGGACAGAGACTGTTCCCTGGAGATGAGACCCATGGCATCTTTTTGTCACAAGTCAGGACCAGAGGGAGGATCAGGAAGAGGAAGAGGAGGAGGAGGAGGAAGAGGAGGAAGAGGGAAGGCAGCAGCAAAGTGGCTCCTCTGCTCAATTTTGTGCTTGGCTGTCCTCCACCAGCAGCTGGAGGCTAAACTTAAGCTCTGGCGCCAGCCACCAGGGAGGAAGCGAAGGGTCTCGGGAATGGGTCGCTTGCAAATCACCAAACAAAGCAAAAAAGAAAAAAAAAAACCCTGGGACACGCATGTGCATCATTAGCAAAGTGGCCCAGAGTCTCCTGCTCATCTACCCAGTGCACAGCTAATCCCGCCGAAACGTGGCCGCCACAGTCCCTGCACACACAATCATCTGCGACACAATCGCTACACAGCGCTGTCAGCCGCCTCTTCATGAATATTCATCTGCCTCATTAACACTCAAGTGGGGAAACACAGCATATTGCAAGAGACTCCCAGTACTTGGAGCGAGGGAGAGTTAAAGGAGGGAGAGGAAAAGCAGGGAGAAGAGCTGGGACACATGGCGACTGTAGAGGAAGCAAAAGAAAAGAGAGAGGAAAAGAAGCCTTTGCCACTTTGCCAGCAAAGTCTGCGGGATCTTGGGAGTGCAGGGGTGAGAGGAGAACGTCATATACTGTTCCAGGAGCAGATAATATCTCGTTACTTTACCTAAAGAGTCCAGACAGGGTGGCATGGAGGCAGCGTAAGCCTTCAGCAGCACCTTGAAAGCATCAAATCCAGAGTTCAACAGAAGCAAGACGGAGCTCAGTCTCCTCTACAAGCTGAAGACTTGTCCTGACACAACTCATCCCACCTCTGCATGTATGATTCTCTTAGGAAAACTGATATATCAATAAGTAGTGAAAAAAAGGATGCAGGTGAGGCTCTCAGGATTGGCTGATTGGGGAAGAAGACAGTTTTAGACTGTGTCGGTGGCATGTCGAGGCTGATGGAATCATTTGGTTAATGCCAATATGGGATTCTAAAGGATCCCACATGAAGTGGGTTCTAAAGGATCCTGCAGGACAGTGGGGCCTTGCAATATATTTATTTTTATTCATTTATTTTTTTCATCACAGCAAAGATTTTATGACTTAGCAGCTTGTTATGTTTGAATACTGGAATAAAAATACATTTCAGTGAAGAGTGAAGCTGTGTTTTGGTCATGGACATTTGGTGAAACGTTAAGGAGAAGCCATGGAAAGTTACCGAAAATCATCAGTGAAAATGTGTATGAACCCAGGAGCTTTTCCAAAATGTAAACTTTCCAGTTCCCATAAGTGACTTTCTGGAAAGCCTGACACAAATGATTTCCGACCAGGATTCATTAAACATGTCAACAATGATATGTTTATTTGACCAAAGCAAAATATTTCAGGTGCTGGGCAGCACAAAGTTAGAAGAAAAGTCAAGTTTATGCCATTTTTACAAGAGTGATTAGGGTTGTTGCAAACATGATCTTGTCACCCCCCTCCTGAAAACTCTTCCCTGGCTCCCTGTCCCACTCAGAATCGAGTACAAGGTTGGCGATTTTAGTGCTCCCAGACCCGGACCATTCTTTCATTAAGGTTCTGTTTGGCTGTAGCACCATGTCACAGTGATGCTGTCATCTCCTCCTGGCTACACAGAAAAAACAAGACAGGGAGCTGTTTGGTCTCCTTGCAATCTTTTGGCAGAGGAAAGAGGAGAAGTGAAACTGCATTCAACAACACAGCAGTGCAATGCAACACAACATTTGTCCATTACTGTGCAGGTTATTTTACCTGCATGTTATTTTTGTCACCTGTGCCAGCACGCAGCAGCCTCCTGCAGGCGGAGGTGATGGCGCAGTGGACGGTGCTGGAATGCTGCTCCGTTTCACCTCGGAGCCAGCGCAGGGAAAGGAGGTGGACCCCCCAGAAAACTCCTGCCTGCCGCAATGTTGCAAACAACGCGTTAACTGAGACAATTCTGATAACATGACAGCATGAAGTACAGAAAATTCGACGTGCTGCGGTGTGCTTTGGCTAACTAAGTGGAGGGCAAACAAAAAATGATAGAAATGGCACCGTTCTGAACATAGTCGTGTTCGAAGGAAAGTTTGACTCGTTTGACTGTTTTTACTGTTCAGCACTTTGCGTTGTATTTATGAATATAAAAAGTGCTTTTACAAATAAAGATTGAGATTGAGATGGCTCCGCCTGCCACAATCGCTACTCTGCATCTGGCATGGGGAAGTCAGCGTCGGCTGCAGTCGAGGCGCCGGCATCGCTTCCGGATGCATGCTACCCTCCGGAGGCGGTATGAGCTCAGTGAGTTCCACCGTCTTCTGCAGGAGCTGCGCCCAGACGGCCGGTTCCAGCGCTACTTCAGGCCGATGCTGTGTTTTCACCAGAAGCGGTACACCGCATGCCGCTTGCCTTGACATCACGCCAACTGTTCTGCTTGGTCGGAGCCCTGCATGCCCTACGTGAGCACGTCCGTGAAGACCTCCACGCTGATAGGCTGTCAAATACCGGCCGGGGCTCGGGGCCTTTCTGTGTGGAGTTTGCATGTTCTCCCCGTGTGTGCGTGTGTTCTCTCCCGGTACTCCGGCTTCCTCCCACGGTCCAAAAACATGCATGTCAGGTTAATTGACCCCCCTAAATTGCCTCTAGTTGTGAATGGTTGCATGTCTGTGTACGTCAGCCCTGCGACAGACTGCCGACCTGTCCAGGGCGTACCCCGCCTCACCCACAGCAGCTGGGATCGGCTCCAGCCACCCGCGACCCCGAAAGGGAGAAGCGGCAGAAAATGAATGATAGAATGAATGAATAAATGGGTTTCTGTGGACTATCATCAATAACACAATAGAGTTTTAATTTTTTTTTAAATTACCACAGAGGACAACTATGCAAATTTTTTGTAAAATTGGAGAGTTGTGACTTCAGATGCAAAGGCAACAACGCAACAGAGTAAAAGTACGTTAACTAAACATCATTGATTACTCTCATTTCCACATTGACCCATCGTATTCCAGGATGCAGCGCTACAGCTACACTGTAGTCCTCTGAAAAGCTGACTGAGGTTGAAGGTGTTGCTTAGGGAGTCACAGTGGTGACCCGTCAGCTGTGAGATTCAAATCTGAAAACTCCCAGTCCCAAGTGTGCTTCTCTAACCTCAAGAAACCACATCATGCATTAAAATTAAGAACATTTAAAACTGAATTACTTAATTGAGTACTTAATTACAAGGATTAATGCCCAGCAAGCCTTTCTTAAAATTACATAATTTGGATCATTTCCAAAGGAAAACTGGGCTGTCACATCCTGCTCATCACAACATTGTAAGTTGGAAAACACAGTATGTACATGTCTAGTAAAGTTGATCAGCAGAGCAACCCACATCCAGGATTGAGTAACACTGCGCCTGGAAGACATGGCATGGCACTGAGCATCATGGGAAACTCCACCACTGGGGTCGTCCACACTGGGACAAGTCACAGGTCAGGTGAGTTCTTGTGTGGACAGTAAAACAGTAACTGCGGCTGAAACTTTTCCCACAAGTTTCACAAGAGTAAAGCTTCTCGTCTGTGTGAATTCTACTGTGAATTGTCAAATGACCGCTGTGACTAAAATTTTTCCCTCTCTCTCACAGCCTCTGTGAGCTGTCTGGAGGACCAAATCCAGGTTCTGATATAAAATGTTGCCTTTCTACTCAGAAAATTGAAATTGTAAGAGGGGAGTTGAGGAGAATACTTTGCCAGGCTTTGAGGAGCTGCTCATTAGAGTTGGGGTTTGTCTGAGACAGCGCTCGGGCCTCTAATTTGATCCGGACTGCTCTCAAAGGCTCTGAGAGGGCAGAGGTCACAGACTCTGAGTCACACTAGTGTCATCAGCTGATAAAGTTGCTTCCATTCAACCTAGGAAGCTGAAATGTTAGTATGTTGTTCTGTCTTGCCTCAGGATCACATCTGTGGTGGTTTGACTCCACTAAGTCCTGCTGTCCGTACAGGGCGGCGCAATGTCCAGTTAAAAGAATCAATTAAGCCTCATCATTTGGTCAAATTTACTCCAAATAAGCTGAGATTTGTGGGATGTGTTCACACCTCTGCCAAAAAGTCAGATGTAGAATTTGGAAGCCCCTCCTCCTTCCTGAAAAATATGGTCAAATATCATGTCAAAGGTCAGAAGAAGCTTCATGTCTCAGCGAGGAATCAGAGTATTCAGTGACCTTATGTGGCACCTCTAAAGGACTGTCTGGCAATGATCCAACTCTAACAGCGTGAAGAAAGAGAAAAATAGGCCTTGTAGTATGTATTTTACACTGAAGTTGGAGAGAAGGACTGCGTAGCTCAATCTTGTGGATCTAGTCCAGCGCATGTACAGCTATGTTAAGAGCGTCTTCTTCATGTTAAAGTACACTACCATGCTGCACACGCATATTTGGCTTTTCATTGTTGGTGCCAGACAGACACAGATCTATGTAGACCGGTGGGAAGGCAGTTGTGTGAAGGGAGCTAGAGCTTGGACTGAATATTCCTATAGAATACTCAAATATGCGTGAATGAAGAGAAACATAAACCAAAAAAGTTTTCGTGAGGTAATCACACACTAACCATCTTACCAGCTCAGAAAAGTCCATTTTTCAGGATGGAGCGACTTCTCCTCTGCGCACAAACACACACGGCGCTTTTTTTCCTCAGGTACACACCAAAGGGATGAATAACGTTCTATGTATTTAAAAGAAATGAGTTGATTTATCACCCTTTTCTTCTTTGTTGTGGTTACGTAATTACTTCATAATCTACTGGAATACAAACAAAACAATTGAAAACGTATGATCTTAATGTTATGATACATAAATGCAGACAGCGATCGATTTATTGACTGATTTATAACAAACTTTTTTCAGCAAATGTATGTATGATACACACATCTGATTCAAAATAAATGTTTTTTTAAAATCAAACAAAATTTGTTATATAATGCACAGAAGCATATTTGTAGACAAATATAATTAGTTTAGGAGTAAAAACTTGCTCCGTTAAAGAAGAAAAAAAAAAATATCAGTCCGTGACGTACTTCCGGGTCAGAGTTCAGAGTCAGCCAATCAACCAGCCGGGCAGCATTTTAGCTGGCCAAATAGACAGATTGTGTGTTGAAACAAAAAAAAAAACTACAGATCACATCCATAAACCGAGTGGAAAATATGAAGATAAAATGTACATTTATTGGTAGAGAAGCATTGTGTAAATTACAATTTAGAGACTTCTCCGTTCGATTGTTTAGTCTTTTTTTATGGTTCATATTGTGGCTTCTGATCTATTTCAGAAACTATTTTAATTATCTTGGTATGTTTTGAAAGTCTTGAACGTCTACCTGAACTCATTATTCAATGCAGAGAATTGTATTTGTGCTCAAACTTCTAGGAGCAATGCCCTTGGATTAAAAAAAAAAAAAGAAAAAAAAAAAAGAAAAATCATTCCTGCAGTCCGTAGTGCTTCGTGATATTATTTACATGACCAATAGGAGACACTTGATTTTAAAATGTAGCTCTTGGTCGTAATTTGGATCTTGAATCAATACTTGGGTCATGAATTCATGAGCTATGTGGGCGTTTGAATTGACTTGTCGTATGGTGGAAGTAATGAGGAACATGGAACCCAATGTAAGGGTAAATACACATTTATTTTATCAGAAATAAACAAAAGCTGAGAACATATTGTTGTAATCACTTCCAGATAACCGCAGAACCGTGTCTTGGTTTCCATGGCAATCGAGACTTGCAGCGCAGCGTCGGAGAAGCTCCAGCGGTCTTCTCTGGTGGCAGATCGTGTTGGAGCTGCTCTTAAAAAAAAAAATCCCCTGAATAAACAGGTATGTTAAAAACACACCAGGACGTAAATATTAGCACCAAACCAGCCCGAGTCACTACACAATATGAGCGGTGTGCCTGTACATTTAAATTAACGGCAAGAATAAAATTAAAAAGACTGCATAAAACCCACAAACGTGACTAAAAAAAGAGTAAAGAATCTATGTTAAAAATATTGTTTTTCAGAAGAGTAAAGCACATCCCAGAAGAATATACAGGGTCATTTTCAATAAATACACTGAAAACATAAACTTAAAACTAAGAAACTGAAGAACAAGGAAAACTAAGCAAAATGCACAGTCCATTAATTAAAAAAAAAAAAAAAAAAAACGCATAAGCTCGGACACCTGAAAGTTTGCATGAAGCACAAAACAAAACAAACAAAAATGATGACATGTCTTTAAGATAAAACACACAAAAGAAAAATTAAATCAAATCACATTCAAACTATTCAGAAATACCAACGACATTCTATAAGTGTCTTTCCAGTCAGGCCTGATTTATACAACATACACTACAACAACAACTAAACAACGGACAAGGCCGAGCAACCTCAAACCCTCAACACCAGGTCGGTAAATCGACCCTGAAGCAGGCTGGTACTGGCGTACAGGTTTACCAGTACCAGGATACTCAACTGTCCACAAAAAGGGACAGAGGATTTTCTGTCTGGGTTGACTCCCATATCGAGATGGCCTTCAATGGAATACCTGAATGTCAAGCCTTTGACGAATCTTTTTTTTTTTTCTTATTTTCGTCAGGACGACCAGCCGCCCACCTCCTCGGCCCAGTGTATGCACTGTCTTGGGGAGTATCAGTTTAGTCGCCGGTAAGTCGACCTTGAAGCAGGTCATACTGGATTACAGGTTTACCAGTAGCAGATTTAACAACCTGACCTGACCGCCAGGGGGCAAAAAGATTGCAATGGTAAAAAACAACCATTACATTCAAACAGTTTGCAACATTTTTCACAGAACACTCATCCTAACATTCAGACATGAAATGACAGCACTTGTGATTGAAGAAAAACAAAGTGGACTGTCATCGACAACAAACAAGATCGGAGAAAGCGACATATCAAAAACACTACACTAAAAAAAAAATACATAAAAAAGAACCACAAGAGAATAATTAAATGAAATCACATTCAAACTATTGAGATATACCAACTAATGTCTATGAGTGTCTTTCTAGTTAGGCCTTATTTAAACAACATACACGACAACAACACAACTAAACAATGGGCAAGGCCGATGAACCTCACACCCTCAACCCCATGCTTAAAAGTAAGTCACACGAGGACCAAACAACTTGGAAAAAATGGACTAGAAAAAGTGACAACATAAGTAACAATGATGCCATCACATCAATCTGATGCTCTCCAGAACGTTTAGTCTTAAAACTACACTTCAAACTTACATGTTGCCAGGAAAACAAGGAAAACTAAGCAAAATGCAAAGTCCATTCATTGGAAAAACACACAAAAAAAAAAAAAAAATAAATAGATAAGCTCAGACGCCTGAAAGTTTTTTTAAGCATTGGAGCAAAGGTGTAAACCGTTGCCACAATACGACAAAGTTAGAGGTGCTTGTTGTGGAACATAAAGGACAAGACGAAACAAAACAACACAATGACGTAAAACAAACCAAAAACATTTTAACGGACACTCAACTGTCCACGAACGGGACAGAGGATTTTCTGTCTGGGTTGACTCCCATGTCTAGATGGCCTTCAATGGAATACCTGAATGTCAAGCCTTTGACAAATCTTTTTTTTTTTCTTATTTTCGTCAGGACGACCAGCCGCCCACCTCCTCGGCCCAGGGTATTCACTGTCTTGGGGAGTACTAGTTTAGTCGCCGGTAAGTCGACCCTGAAGCAGGTGGTACTGGATTACAGGTTTACCAGTACCAGGATACTCAACCGTCCACAAATGGGACAGAGGATTTTCTGTCTGGGTTGACTCCCATATCTAGATGGCCTTAAATGGAATACCTGAATGTCAAGCCTTTGACGAATCTTTTTCTTTTCTTATTTTCGTCAGGACGACCAGCCGCCCACCTCCTCGGCCCAGCGTATTCACTGTCTCTCGGAGTACCAGTTTAGTCGCCGGTAAGTCGACCCTGAAGCAGGTGGTACTGGATTACAGGTTTACCAGTACCAGGATACTCAACCGTCCACAAATGGGACAGAGGATTTTCTGTCTGGGTTGACTCCCATATCTAGATGGCCTTAAATGGAATACCTGAATGTCAAGCCTTTGACGAATCTTTTTCTTTTCTTACTTTCGTCAGGACGACCAGCCGCCCACCTCCTCGGCCCAGCATATTCACTGTCTCGGGGAGTACCAGTTTAGTCGCCGGTAAGTCGACCCTGAAGCAGGTGGTACTGGATTACAGGTTTACCAGTACCAGGATACTCAACCGTCCACAAATGGGACAGAGGATTTTCTGTCTGGGTTGACTCCCATATCTAGATGGCCTTAAACGGAATACCTGAATGTCAAGCCTTTGACGAATCTTTTTCTTTTCTTACTTTCGTCAGGACGACCAGCCGCCCACCTCCTCGGCCCAGCATATTCACTGTCTCGGGGAGTACCAGTTTAGTCGCCGGTAAGTCGACCCTGAAGCAGGTGGTACTGGATTACAGGTTTACCAGTACCAGGATACTCAACCGTCCACAAATGGGACAGAGGATTTTCTGTCTGGGTTGACTCCCATATCTAGATGGCCTTAAATGGAATACCTGAATGTCAAGCCTTTGACCAATCTTTTTCTTTTCTTATTTTCGTCAGGACGACCAGCCGCCCACCTCCTCGGCCCAGCGTATTCACTGTCTCTCGGAGTACCAGTTTAGTCGCCGGTAAGTCGACCCTGAAGCAGGTGGTACTGGATTACAGGTTTACCAGTACCAGGATACTCAACCGTCCACAAATGGGACAGAGGATTTTCTGTCTGGGTTGACTCCCATATCTAGATGGCCTTAAATGGAATACCTGAATGTCAAGCCTTTGACGAATCTTTTTCTTTTCTTACTTTCGTCAGGACGACCAGCCGCCCACCTCCTCGGCCCAGCGTATTCACTGTTTCGGGGAGTACCAGTTTAGTCGCCGGTCAGTCGACCCTGAAGCAGGTGGTACTGGATTACAGGTTTACCAGTACCAGGATACTCAACTGTCCACAAATGGGACAGAGGATTTTCTGTCTGGGTTGACTCCCATATCTAGATGGCCTTCAATGGAATACCTGAATGTCAAGCCTTTGACGAATGTTTTTTTTTTTTCTCATTTTCATCAGGACGACCAGCCGCCCACCTCCTCGGCCCAGCGTATTCACTGTCTCGGGGAGTACCAGTTTAGTCGCCGGTAAGTCGACCCTGAAGCAGGTGGTACTGGATTACAGGTTTACCAGTACCAGGATACTCAACTGTCCACAAATGGGACAGAGGATTTTCTGTCTGGGTTTTCTCCCATATCTAGATGGCCTTCAAATGAATACCTGAATGTCAAGCCTTTGACGAATCTTTTCTTTTCTTACTTTCGTCAGGACGACCAGCCGCCCACCTCCTCGGCCCAGCGTATTCACTGTTTCGGGGAGTACCAGTTTAGTCGCCGGTCAGTCGACCCTGAAGCAGGTGGTACTGGATTACAGGTTTACCAGTACCAGGATACTCAACTGTCCACAAATGGGACAGAGGATTTTCTGTCTGGGTTGACTCCCATATCTAGATGGCCTTCAATGGAATACCTGAATGTCAAGCCTTTGACGAATGTTTTTTTTTTTTCTCATTTTCATCAGGACGACCAGCCGCCCACCTCCTCGGCCCAGCGTATTCACTGTCTCGGGGAGTACCAGTTTAGTCGCCGGTAAGTCGACCCTGAAGCAGGTGGTACTGGATTACAGGTTTACCAGTACCAGGATACTCAACCGTCCACAAATGGGACAGAGGATTTTCTGTCTGGGTTGACTCCCATATCTAGATGGCCTTCAATGGAATACCTGAATGTCAAGCCTTTGACGAATGTTTTTTTTTCTTATTTTCGTCAGGACGACCAGCCGCCCACCTCCTCGGCCCAGCGTATTTACTGTCTCTCGGAGTACCAGTTTAGTCGCCGGTAAGTCGACCCTGAAGCAGGTAGTACTGGATTACAGGTTTACCAGTAGCAGATTTAACAACCTGACCTGACCACCAGGGGGCAAAAAGATTGCAATGGTAAAAAACAACCATTACATTCAAACAGTTAGCAACATTTTCCACAGAACACTCATCCTAACATTCAGACATGAAATGAAAACACTTGTTTTGAAGAAAAACAAAGTGGATTGTCATCGACAACAAACAAGATCGGAGAAAGCTACATATGAAAAACACTACACTAAAAACTAAAATATATAAAAACGAACCACAAGAGAATAATTAAATGAAATCACATTCAAACTATTGAGATATACCAACTAATGTCTATGAGTGTCTTTCTAGTTAGGCCTTATTTATACAACATACACTATAACAACACAACTAAACAATGGGCAAGGCCAGTGAACCTCAAACCCTCAACCCCATGCTCATAAGTAAGTCACAGGAGGACCAAAAAACTTGGAAAAAATGTACTAGAAAAAGTGACAACATAAGTAACAATGATGCCATCACATCAATCTGACGCTCTCCAGAACCTTTAGTCTTAAAACTAAACTGCGACCCTGAAGCAGGTGGTAGTGGATTACAGGTTTACCAGTACCAGGATACTCAACCGTCCACAAATGGGACAGAGGATTTTCTGTCTGGGTTGACTCCCATATCTAGATGGCCTTAAATGGAATACCTGAATGTCAAGCCTTTGACGAATCTTTTTCTTTTCTTACTTTCGTCAGGACGACCAGCCGCCCACCTCCTCGGCCCAGCATATTCACTGTCTCGGGGAGTACCAGTTTAGTCGCCGGTAAGTCGACCCTGAAGCAGGTGGTACTGGATTACAGGTTTACCAGTACCAGGATACTCAACCGTCCACAAATGGGACAGAGGATTTTCTGTCTGGGTTGACTCCCATATCTAGATGGCCTTAAATGGAATACCTGAATGTCAAGCCTTTGACGAATCTTTTTCTTTTCTTATTTTCGTCAGGACGACCAGCCGCCCACCTCCTCGGCCCAGCGTATTCACTGTCTCTCGGAGTACCAGTTTAGTCGCCGGTAAGTCGACCCTGAAGCAGGTGGTACTGGATTACAGGTTTACCAGTACCAGGATACTCAACCGTCCACAAATGGGACAGAGGATTTTCTGTCTGGGTTGACTCCCATATCTAGATGGCCTTCAAATGAATACCTGAATGTCAAGCCTTTGACGAATCTTTTCTTTTCTTACTTTCGTCAGGACGACCAGCCGCCCACCTCCTCGGCCCAGCATATTCACTGTCTCGGGGAGTACCAGTTTAGTCGCCGGTCAGTCGACCCTGAAGCAGGTGGTACTGGATTACAGGTTTACCAGTACCAGGATACTCAACCGTCCACAAATGGGACAGAGGATTTTCTGTCTGGGTTGACTCCCATATCTAGATGGCCTTCAATGGAATACCTGAATGTCAAGCCTTTGACGAATGTTTTTTTTTCTTATTTTCGTCAGGACGACCAGCCGCCCACCTCCTCGGCCCAGCGTATTTACTGTCTCTCGGAGTACCAGTTTAGTCGCCGGTAAGTCGACCCTGAAGCAGGTGGTACTGGATTACAGGTTTACCAGTACCAGGATACTCAACCGTCCACAAATGGGACAGAGGATTTTCTGTCTGGGTTGACTCCCATATCTAGATGGCCTTAAATGGAATACCTGAATGTCAAGCCTTTGACGAATCTTTTTCTTTTCTTACTTTCGTCAGGACGACCAGCCGCCCACCTCCTCGGCCCAGCATATTCACTGTCTCGGGGAGTACCAGTTTAGTCGCCGGTAAGTCGACCCTGAAGCAGGTGGTACTGGATTACAGGTTTACCAGTACCAGGATACTCAACCGTCCACAAATGGGACAGAGGATTTTCTGTCTGGGTTGACTCCCATATCTAGATGGCCTTCAATGGAATACCTGAATGTCAAGCCTTTGACGAATGTTTTTTTTTCTTATTTTCGTCAGGACGACCAGCCGCCCACCTCCTCGGCCCAGCGTATTTACTGTCTCTCGGAGTACCAGTTTAGTCGCCGGTAAGTCGACCCTGAAGCAGGTAGTACTGGATTACAGGTTTACCAGTAGCAGATTTAACAACCTGACCTGACCACCAGGGGGCAAAAAGATTGCAATGGTAAAAAACAACCATTACATTCAAACAGTTAGCAACATTTTCCACAGAACACTCATCCTAACATTCAGACATGAAATGAAAACACTTGTTTTGAAGAAAAACAAAGTGGATTGTCATCGACAACAAACAAGATCGGAGAAAGCTACATATGAAAAACACTACACTAAAAAAAATATATATATAAAAACGAACCACAAGAGAATAATTAAATGAAATCACATTCAAACTATTGAGATATACCAACTAATGTCTATGAGTGTCTTTCTAGTTAGGCCTTATTTATACAACATACACTATAACAACACAACTAAACAATGGGCAAGGCCAGTGAACCTCAAACCCTCAACCCCATGCTCATAAGTAAGTCACAGGAGGACCGAAAAACTTGGAAAAAATGTACTAGAAAAAGTGACAACATAAGTAACAATGATGCCATCACATCAATCTGACGCTCTCCAGAACCTTTAGTCTTAAAACTAAACTTCGACCCTGAAGCAGGTGGTACTGGATTACAGGTTTACCAGTACCAGGATACTCAACCGTCCACAAATGGGACAGAGGATTTTCTGTCTGGGTTGACTCCCATATCTAGATGGCCTTAAATGGAATACCTGAATGTCAAGCCTTTGACGAATCTTTTTCTTTTCTTACTTTCGTCAGGACGACCAGCCGCCCACCTCCTCGGCCCAGCATATTCACTGTCTCGGGGAGTACCAGTTTAGTCGCCGGTAAGTCGACCCTGAAGCAGGTGGTACTGGATTACAGGTTTACCAGTACCAGGATACTCAACTGTCCACAAATGGGACAGAGGATTTTCTGTCTGGGTTGACTCCCATATCTAGATGGCCTTCAATGGAATACCTGAATGTCAAGCCTTTGACGAATGTTTTTTTTTTCTCATTTTCATCAGGACGACCAGCCGCCCACCTCCTCGGCCCAGCGTATTCACTGTCTCGGGGAGTACCAGTTTAGTCGCCGGTAAGTCGACCCTGAAGCAGGTGGTACTGGATTACAGGTTTACCAGTACCAGGATACTCAACTGTCCACAAATGGGACAGAGGATTTTCTGTCTGGGTTTTCTCCCATATCTAGATGGCCTTCAATTGAATACCTGAATGTCAAGCCTTTGACGAATCTTTTTTTTTTTCTTATTTTCGTCAGGACGACCAGCCGCCCACCTCCTCGGCCCAGCGTATTTACTGTCTCTCGGAGTACCAGTTTAGTCGCCGGTAAGTCGACCCTGAAGCAGGTAGTACTGGATTACAGGTTTACCAGTAGCAGATTTAACAACCTGACCTGACCACCAGGGGGCAAATAGATTGCAATGGTAAAAAACAACCATTACATTCAAACAGTTAGCAACATTTTCCACAGAACACTCATCCTAACATTCAGACATGAAATGAAAACACTTGTTTTGAAGAAAAACAAAGTGGATTGTCATCGACAACAAACAAGATCGGAGAAAGCTACATATGAAAAACACTACACTAAAAACTAAAATATATAAAAACGAACCACAAGAGAATAATTAAATGAAATCACATTCAAACTATTGAGATATACCAACTAATCTCTATGAGTGTCTTTCTAGTTAGGCCTTATTTATACAATATACACTATAACAACACAACTAAACAATGGGCAAGGCCGATGAACCTCAAACTCTCAACCCCATGCTCATAAGTAAGTCACAGGAGGACCGAAAAACTTGGAAAAAATGTACTAGAAAAAGTGACAACATAAGTAACAATGATGCCATCACATCAATCTGACGCTCTCCAGAACCTTTAGTCTTAAAACTAAACTTCGACCCTGAAGCAGGTGGTACTGGATTACAGGTTTACCAGTAGCAGATTTAACAACCTGACCTGACCGTCAGGGGGTGAAAAGATTGCAATGGTAAAAAACAACCATTACATTCAAACAGTTAGCAACATTTTCCACGGAACACCTACCTTAATAAATAATGAATAATAAATAATGAATAATCATAAATAAATATGAGGAAATAATTTTTTTCACAACAAATTGCATTTCAACTAAATGACAGGGCAGTATAATACTTGTACGACTGTTGTAAGTGTAGCTTTTCGATTATAATCTCATTTCAACTTTTCTGCAACTGCCAAATGCACGCGTGACACTTGAAATATATGGTCATATATAGTGTATGGTTTTCTTTCAGAAGGGAATTTGTGTAATTTAGGGTTCATTTTCATTCATTAAAATGCAATATTTAGAACAGTTTCTAAACCAATCCAACTTTAAGTGTAACAACCTATTTACGCCAGCAGGAGGCAGTGTGACGCGCTACCCGCTCCCCTAGCGCACCATCGAGTTTTTCTTTTTCAGTTGGACCGTTAGGGTTGCACTGGAATGGAGACTGACTGCCTTCTCTCTGATTATTTGTCCTGTTTTTTCAGGTTTCTGGGATCAAAAACATTTGTACAGTGTATGTTTGTACTAGATAGCTTGAGCATTATTGCTGAAAAAGAGTAGCTTATTGTTAAGTTGTATATTTACGTGATTCTAGTATGTAGATCTAGTTTTTACTGCTTGGCCCAAGACATGTTACAGTGTCAGTTGTCAACTTGTATTTAATTAGAAATTTAATGTATAATTTGTGAGATGTTCAATGTTAAAATAAATTTTTGTACAATGTATGATTTCTTCAATCTTAATGGAATTAAGCGCAAGCAGTTATATGAATTGAAAGTCTATTAGAGGTCTGAAATATGAGTGTGAGCTGAATAAATGCAGTTGGACCGTTAGGGTTGCACTGGAATAAAGACTGACTGCCTCTGTCTGATTATTATTCCTGTTTTTACAGATACGCAATCTGAAGACTGTACATGTAACAGACATTCTGTTCAGACAATCCTCAAGAATCTGATGGTGATCTGAGTGAAGATGATGACCTAATAGAACAGTGGTCACTAACTGGTGGACCGCGGTCTGGATCCGGAACCAGACGCTGTCTGATAAGGA